>NW_019743656.1:3745358-4014259 GCF_002891405.2 Cryptotermes secundus
ATATATACTAAACGATAGATAAAGTCCAAAATAAGCCTTACAGTTCTGTATAGCATACGCCACTGTCAGAATCCTTTCAAGTCTATTCATTTCCATGTTCACAACAGCCCTCCACTGGTCCCTATTCTGAGCCAGATGAATCTAGTCCATAACACCCCATCCTATTCTCTAAGATCCACTTGAATATTATCCTCCCACCTATGTCTATGTCTTCTTACTGATCTCTTTCCTTCTGGCTTTCCCACCAAAATTCTATATACGTTCCTCTTCTCCCTCATGCATGCTACATGCTCCTCCCATCTCATCCTCCTTGACTGGATCATTCTAATTATACTTGGCAAAGAGCATAAGTTATGAAGATCCTCAGGATGCAGTTTTCTCCAAACTCCTGTTACTCCGTCCCTCTTCAAACTGTGCCTAATGTTCATGTAATGTCCTAGATTTGTATACTGATATATTACTGACACCTGAGTCTGACTTGTTTGATTCATAGGTTATTTAATATTGTTTCTCTTGCAAATGTTTTTTATTTATTTATTTCTACTTTGTTTTGTGATACTGTTAGCAGCTGAGTCAAATGATTTATCAGTGACTAATTGTGCCAGGGATTTGAAAAATGGGGGGGGGGGAAGTTTCGAAATTTTTGCAGGAGTTGGAGGTCAAAATTTGTTACCAGATGTGGAAGAGAAATGATTATAGTAGTTTGGCTACAACAAGGACACTAAGGAGGGCATTAGAATTAAAATTTAAGAGAAAGAGATTTATTACCCAAAAAAGATGATTCAGTCAGATACTGGAAGACATTAAGATGGGAGGAATGTTCTGGCAAGAAAATGGAAAGAAAGATTGTGGGACAAAAAAAGAGACCGGGGACCTCTCAACCACTGACCCATATAAAACAGAAACAATGTTATGTGTAGGAGAAAAGTGAATAATGAATTGGAAAGGATATGGAAGGGAGCAGTTAAGGTATTATCTTGGCATTTGCCTGGAAGGACTCAGTAGAACTATAAAAACTGTCAGGATAGCTAGTCTCTGGTGTGTGACCTCCAAAATATAAAGTACGAGTATGTGGGTATGCACTTGTTGCTAAATGGAATATACACGTATTTTTGTATGACACAGTGTATTTGGTCTGTGTAAGCTTAGCTACCCAAATTGCCAGGTGGATTTGACCATTTTCTGACCTGTTTCTCTATAGCCAGAACTTCTTCGGTTTTAGGTCCCATTTCTTTATTCTGCTGTTTTTCTTGCATTGCATCTTGGTTGAATACTCGGCTTACTGAGGACTGTATGTCTTTTGTCAGGGTCTCCAACAGTGATAATATGATCTGTAACAATCATAATGCACACTCAGTATGTTACATAGTTTATAACAGCTCAAAGCATGAAATACATATAAACAGTATTAAAAAATTCATTTCGTACCTCACAGAAAACACACTAAATCTCCATGACAACAGCCAGTATGTTAATGTTGCTTATGGAAATCATCACTGTTTGCTCTGAGAATCATAAGAACTTGTAAATATACTCCATACAATAAATTCAGAGTTCTTTTTATTGTTATACAGTTACCACTGTGTTAGAGGGTTAACACAACACCACAGAAATATGAGATTACTGTGATGCTCTTCATGAAACAATGTCACAAATGCACAAAATGAAGAATTCAAAAACAGTGTTTTGAAGAGACTCAAAACATTTTTGTTCATTGCTCTGTCCATAAAATTAAGGTATAATAATGAAGAAGTCTGACAACATTTATTCTGCCTCACTAATTAATCTCCTGCCAGGTAAGGTTACATAACAGAACATGACAGGAAAACATATATTGGGAAAAGTAAAATATAAATGATAAGCCATTTAATATTTTATTAAGCACAGTGTATCATAATAAATACATACATGCTGAGTCTAAATGTTTCTGATGGCATATTAAAAAATACATGACTATTGTTCTTGACATGGTCCATCTTCTTGAGGGTTTTTTAACACAGTGCTTCAGAAATTGAGTCCATTTCCATCATCAGAAGTGTGGGAAGCAATATTCCTACAGGGTCACTGGCCCACTGATGGAAAGTTGCTGTTTCTAATGTGTGTAGATGAGCAGGAACCTTTCCTCCCCATACAGCTGATGATGGAAACATATCCAGTTAACTCGCTCTTATGTGAAAATGCTCAAGAGAATGGATAATGTGCAAAATAACATTCACGTTTATTTTACATACATTTATCTCACAGAATTTGTAAGTAGGTGAGAAGTCAGCGTGTGACAGTTACTGATATTTTGCTCCCAGGGAAAGAAAATGAAATTTTAACATGCAGAATATAGTCCAGCATTGTTTAGTTTAGTAACGCACATGAACAATATGACCTATTTTACTGAACTTGAAAGAAAGGGAAATACATACACAATTAAATTTGCAGCAGGGATTTACAAACATTGTTCCTTTCACTACCAAATCCTGCCCAGTAACTTCTGAACCAGTGAACAGATCTTCATAAAATTTGGTATTAACCATCATGCTATTAGAGGCCCAATTATTTACATTTCTAACTATGTACCGTAAGTATCATCTTAGCGGTTATGCAAACTTCTAAAGTGGGACCAAGACTGATGTTAACATATGGCCCTGAGTGTCATGTGGTAGATCTTAAAAAATTACGCAGTTTCTGTTCAGAAAGTTCTGGTTTCACGTAAAGCAGTATCACTTTTAACAGTATTATCTTTTATGATGTGATATCATGCAGTCAGAAGTTTACAGACAATTCAGAACAAGTTAGTGCCTCCACCTGCAGGGTCAAGATGGAAGCAGTACATTTCTCTGAAATGTTGGGTACACTTTTACCAGACCATGCAGTGTTACATGCCAGAAGATGGTACACTCATCATGGTTATCACTGTGAGAACAACAAAATCCGTATTTAGCATTCAGTCTGATAGCAGTAACTAATAAACCACTGGAACCTGGCATGTGGAATTTTACAATGAGACACATCATAAACATATCTACAAAATTTATATGAACAAAAATTATATATAGCATTATGATATTGAAACACTAAATACATATTTCTTTTAATTTGAAAATGGATCCTAATATTGGCTTCTTAACAGTGGATGTCAAGGGGTTGTTTTATGACTAACTGTCAGCTGATATCCTATGGAACACTGAACTGCAGTCAATAAATCAATGCATAAAACCGCTGTGCAAAGCCTCTAGAAAATTACAAATTTAAAAAGATTCTGTAAATTTCTTAAACCATACTTGAAGATACAAAAACAAATGGATGAAAATAACCACAGCACTTCACTTTCTCAACAACTACACATTCTTTATCCCAATAGATCAGATTTTGAAACTTAAACTTCTGTCAGATTTGCATTGGGCTGAGTGTGGACCTTCCCAGTGACTCGCATTTTAGACACACGTATGGTATGCTCCTTGGTCTTCAAGTTCTTGGTCCTGGGTGCATCGTCACCCAGAACCCACTTCTCGGGATTCTTCACACTTGCTGGATGACCGCTGTATGGTGTTGGGGGTGGAATGGTCATGAGTCCAAAATGGTTTTCAAAGGCTTCATTTTTGGGCTC
Organism: Cryptotermes secundus; assembly: GCF_002891405.2. Classification (NCBI taxonomy): domain Eukaryota; kingdom Metazoa; phylum Arthropoda; class Insecta; order Blattodea; family Kalotermitidae; genus Cryptotermes; species Cryptotermes secundus. The sequence continues at coordinate 3,748,957 of NW_019743656.1, forward strand.
ATTCTGCTCATTGCCTGATGAGATATCAAAAAATGACTCACTCTGAGGAACGTCTGGAATCACTACACGAAGCTGAGAAGTTTGAGGATCAGGTAAGGTGTGAGGCTGCAATTCAGGTATTACAAGCCTTAGTGGTTTGGGGGTACTCAGAACTTGTTGTCTTCCATCAGGTGAGACTGCTGAAGGATTGTATGTTTTGTCTCCATGGTAACCCTGATCACTATTATAAGAATCATGAGGAAATGCAGAACCAAGCAGTTGAGTTTCAACATTTTGGAAAGTACTATAATCAAACTGAGGATAGTGATTGATGTTTCCATTTTGAAAATTACTATATGTTTCTTCAGAAGGGTTAGTTGGATGTCTAAAATTTAATACGGAAGGAGATCCTTCTCTTGAACCATTTGTCTTTGTATTTACACCAGGGATTTCGAGAAAAGAATTATAATGTATGTCAGGATAATTATGAGTATCCTCCTTTTGATAATTACTGGGAGATTTAGAATTTAATATTGAAGAAAAAACTTCTGTTTGTGGATTGGTGTTCGGGAATGTCCCAGGATTTTGTATAAAAAGATTATCATAACGTGAATCAAAGTACTGTCCGATATTTTCAGTTTGATAATGACTATGTATATCTTGAGAATTACTAGGAACCTTCAAATCCAGTGACGAAGAAGATCCTTTCCTATCACTGGGTTTAGAATTTGCTTCAGGATCTTGGAACAGTTGCCTGAAATATGGAGCTCCATTCTGGAGTTTCCCATTATCACTGACAGATGAATTGCTAGAAGTTCTGACACTTTGTGGCTGTCTATTGGTGTTGGAATCTATTTCAGGGTTGTGAAAGAAAGGACTGAAATATGAATCAGGAAACTTCTGAATGTTATCTCCAGAGGAGTTACTGGACTCCAGAGATGAAGAACTACCATGGAATAAGGGACTGTAATGACTTTCCAAAGGTGGGTCTTGTGCTTCATCATAATCATTATGACGTAATTTTTGCGACAGATTTGAAATATGAGATTCAGTCAAGGGTTTATATCTCGGTGTTCGATTATCCTTTACTCTGTCTGATTTTGCTGCGGTGGTACTGAGTGCATGTTCTGCATACTTTGATGATAGCTCTTGTGGGTAGGCAACGCCAACAAATGATGGCTCTGGCGGTACATAGTGGTCGCTTTTCTCCACATGTTTATTCCTTGATTTATGTGGAATCACAACTGCAACATATGACACTGGTGACTTGTCATCATTTTCCGAATCGTGATCAATCTTTGCGTTCTGTTGGGAAGATCGTGATGGCTGTTTTTGAAGCAAATCTTTCTTATTAAGATCCAAGAGATAGTCAGATATTGATGTATAGTTATATAGATTCAGCAGTAGTGGAGATGTATGATCTGGAGCTTTCTTGCTTGAAGTCACATTTGTCTGTTCCGGATGCTGTATGTCAACTGAACTGTCAGTGCCCTCAAATGCATGGTCAAAAGGTGGTGGCCACAGTGGATTTTGTTTTGTTCCCTCTATTTCATGTATTAGCTCTGCCAATTTAGGTCTTGATGTGGAATGAATCGGCATTGGTGGTTTGTCTGTAACATCCTGTCCATGTGTTGGTGGTTTAGACAGATCAGGATTCTCAGTGAATGATGGGTCAGTATGTTCTTCTGGGCTGCCACTGGAACCATGTGGCGTTCTTTCATCATCCTCCTCCTCCTCTCCTTCCTTTAATTCGTTCTGCGATTCTGACGATTCAAATGAAGGTTTCTCAGACTGACTGCCTGAGGAGACATGCCATTCATGAACAGGCTCAAACCCAGGGCCATCAAAGTATTTTGGCCTGGTGTACTGATAATGTGGTTGAGATGGCTTGTCCTTTTGTTCATCTGTGTCAGACTTCTGAGTATCACGTAATCCAAATTCATATGGACTGTTGTCTGCAAATGAATAACGGCTATTCCAGAAGTCATCATCCCATGTTTGGAGAGATGGAGCAGGAATCTGATTGTGGTAATCACCATCTTGGTGTTCCTCTTCTTTGGAATGCTCGCCCTGGTTTTGGTCTGTAGAGTCCTTTTCACCACTTTCTTGTTTTGAGTTATGTTCCTGCTCACTGTTTACTTGTGTTGATTTATGTTGTTGTTGTTCTACTGTTTCTTCTTCCCTGTGATTCTGTTCAAGTTTCTCTTTGATAGTCTCTGGTGACTTTGAATCTGCTTCATTACTACTTTCATCATTATCACTTTTGATGGTGACCTCTTTCTGTTCTTCTTGTACTGCATTAGCATCATCCCCATTATGTTTACTTTCTGAAAGTTTATGGTTAGCTTTATCATGATTAAAAACTTTCGGCTTGTCATATTCACTTTCCACGTGTTCTTTATCCCACTTCTGATCACTTCCAGCACCACTGTTCTTGAGCTGATTACTCTTACCACTGCTCTGACCCATCTTCTCATCATTCCTGCCTCTCTTGCCACTTCTAACTGGACCCTTAGAATGCTGACCAATCGTTTGAATATAATCATCTATTTTATCACTTCTAAAACGACTTCTGTAGTATTTATCAGTTTTTTCAGTACCCTGGCCATCCTTGCCACTGCCACCACGATTATAATCACTTCTAGAATAACCATCACCATTTTCGTCTTTACCACGGCCATCTCTATATCTAGAATAAGGATAATCTCTGTTCTTATCACTGTCACCAGCAGTCTTTTTATGTTTCAAGTCCGCAATGTCTGACACAGACAGAAACACAATCTGAGATGGTGGAGTAGAAGTTGGCTGAGTTATGAATTTTGGGGGTTCGGTGGGAGGGGGAAGAGTTTGAGGGATAGTGGCAGTCTGAGCGTTGTTTCGTTGTAATCTGTACCCCAACATCTGAGCCAGTCCCTGTAGGATAATATCTAAAGTTCTTTTATCACGAAATTTGCTGCGATCGAAGTCATTGTCGATGTGATGATCACTTTGCTGGGGGTCACTTTCAGCTGACAAAGTGAATGATGGGATGATTATCAGCAACACGGCGAGAAAGAAGAGACAGCTCCGATCCACAAACACCATCTTGATTAACTGAGAGAAACACTTCACTCAACTGCTCTGCAGCAACGCAAACTGCATATCAACACTGTCACATTACATTTTCTCCTTCTGAAACCGAGTACACAGCTTAGCTATACAAACACGTTGCACATTCGAACTTCAAGGAAGGTAGTTGAAACGTCACGGTTTTTCACTACAGGCGGACTAAAGCCTGGCGCATGTAATTCAGCTTCTTATATCGTTTGTGTTCGAGTTTCTCGCCAGCAATTTGTTGTTCGGCTGTACCGTTCCGCACCACGGTGCAGCAAAAAAAGGCGAAACCACTGACCTGCAAATGGCGATACTGTCTTTAATTACGTTACCGTAAACGCCCTAAACAGCGACATTTATCCATAAGGATAATATACAATCCGGTTAGGTCGCCGCAAACGCGTATCGAATTTCGAAAGCACATAATATATCATAGGTTGTGCCATAGCTCATGAGGTTAAACGCTGGCTTTTCTCTATTGAGGCTCGGGTTCTACGCCGAGTGACTTCGCATGCATGCCTTAAAGATTGTATTGTATTGTATTTAGAGAGGGTGGGTTTCCCCATGCACTTAGACCAACTGTTGGTCCATTTGCCTTAAAGATAGAAATATTAATGATTTCTTCACTGCGCATATCTAGAAGACTACACGGCCTCACGCCACAGAAGACGGTAATATTAATATATATAGGCCAATTTCCGGCAACCATAAACCTTTCATTGTATACAACTACGTACAGATTAGGCCAGGAGGGAAATAAAGAGATGGAAAATAACGAGTCTGGAGACTGAAAAGGGGGCCATACACGTACGAGTCTGGCTCGCGAGTCCGACTCGGCTAAACTCGTCCGTGTGTGGGTCGTCATGCTCATGTGTGTGTGGTGAAATTAATCCGAGCCCGGCTCCCGAGTCAAGCTCGCCGAGCCGGACTCACGAGCCAGACTCGTACGTGTATGGGCCCCTAACGAGGTGATGACGAACAAGGAACGGGATCTGTCCCACACGTAGCAAAGAAGTAGACTGGAGCCACACATTGAGACGTATAGAAACATGATTTAGAAGGACAAGATTTTGATCAACAGATTTAGGAATATCGAAACAGTAATAGGTACGAGTATATTAGGAGGGCAGTGACATGTAAAATTAAAGAGAAATTTAAAAAAAAAAACCCAATGAAATATGAAATAAATGATAAAGGACGATAAACAATAATGAGGGTGAAATAGAAATAATTCTAGACGAGTAGCAATCAGTAGGGGTAACAGCAGTATATTCTTTACAGACTGCATCTTGCTGTGTATATAATATTTGATTTGTATTTGTATTATAACCGTAAACACAACACAACGAGTGGTATGGAAATATCTTCAATGGAGCTAGTAGACGTTAATGTACATTTTGATTACTTTACTTATCTGTAATAAATAAGTAAAATGTACATCAACATCTGTCTCCATTGAAGATATTTCCATACCACTCGTTGTGTTGTGTTTACGGTTATAATACAAATACAAGGGCCGCGCCATAGCTCAAGCGGTTAGTCGCTGGCTTCCCACCGCAGCGGCCTGGGTTCGATCCCGGGTCTGGTCAAGTGGGATTTGTGGTGGACAAAGTTGCGCTGGGGCAGGTTTTCTCCGAGTACTTCGGTTTCCCCTGCCAATCTTCACTCCACCAACTGCTCCACAATCACCCTCACCTATCATCTGGGGCTGGTACAACAGGCCAGAAGTGGCCGCAGTACAAGGGACTTAGTCCCACCCCACTAGCACTAACAAAAAATACAAATACAAATGAAACAGTATATTCGTAATCGAAATGTTGAGTCAAATGCCGGCAAACCCGAATTCAAATTGCAACGGGCGTACGTATAAAAGGACTGATGAAGACGTCGGCGTGATATATTTGAAGACAATGCTTCAACATTCGCCTTGAGGAACTGAGGTAAATTATGAAACTTCTGTGCCAGTATCGTCCGCATTCCCCAAATACAAGTCATTCGCGTTACCGCTTGATTTAACCTGCTCACTCTTCTTGTTGTTAATTACACCGTGAACCTCGCTCCAGGTTGGCTGATTTCTTAGTTTATATAACGGTGTATAACTACGAGGAACATAGCGGAAGACAGCAATTTGCATGAATGGCGGGAAAAGAAGGATGCGGGGGAAAAAATTAGGAACTGTAGTGGCTTATTTTACGGTATTACCACAATACTTACTGGTGAGACTTAGGAAAAGCTCAAGTTATCTCTATGTTTATGCAAGCACCATGACATGAAGACGTTTGGTGGACTGGAATTATATCTCAAAGCTTTCCTAACCTGGGCAACAGATGGAGGTGAGTGGTCAGCTTCACGCTCCGACTCTTTTAACCCCCCAAGGAAAGAGCTTCCGGTACTCAGTGGACTCTATCCACCAGACGGGCGGGCCCACAGCGGATCCGGAACACAATATTTCCATAACGTTCTGACGTTCTCAGGGCGATGACGATGAAAAATATGTACTACCTTTTAGGATGTGACGCCGCGTAGCCTGTTAGATGTTTACAGACGTTCCTCCAAGACGATGGTAAACTTCTACTAGAGTACACGGCGTAACATCCCATAAGAATCTCTGTCCCTGCCGGGAATTGAATCCCGAGTCTTCTCGTCGTCCAACCTATGGCCTATAATGGTCTGCATGGATTTCTCATTTGTAGGAGTGCTACATGTGCCATCTATCCCTTTTCTTCTTGGTCTGATTACCTTAATAATAATTGGCGTAGAGAACAAATCACGAAGTTAGCCCGCTGTAGTTTTTCTCATCCTCTTGTTTACCCCCCTTTTTCTTTTTTGAAGGATCTAAACGCAGTCCTCAACACTTCACCTCAAAAAATCGTCAGTCTATATTCTTCCCGCAGGGTCAGTTACCAAGTGGGGAGGCAACTAACGTACAGTTTTGTTGCACCAGTTATATAAAGTAAAAACGGTAGTGTGTGCATGTTTACGGTGCTGTCAGTATCTAGACTATACAGAGTCTTCCAGGAGGGAAAGTCAATATCCTAGGAGGCCACAGTATCGGCAATTCTAAGCAAAAAAGTGTATATGTACATGTGACCTGTTCCGAACGGTTTCCGAGATAGAGCTATTTCACTGTACAGTACACTGTACAGACGAGCAATAGGCCATGTCCTCACATTAGTTGCAAAGTGCATTGATGTTGACGGTGGAATTTTCGAAAATGTATTATACTAGGTAAAACTGTACAAAACTTTGTCACTTGAACAATAAATACCGGTATTAGAAACAGTACGTAATAGCTCTTTATCGTCAACAGTTTTGGAACTGTACAGTGAAATAGCTCTAACTCGGAAACTGTTCGGAATAGGAGACATGTACATATAGTATACTTTTTTGCTTAGAATGACCGATATTATGACATCTGATCCTCTGACACCCTGTACAGTGTCGGATGGCAGGATAACTGATGAAAGATGATGAATTGAAAAGCTCTGAAAGGGAGCGGACGTGCGGTAACCGAGATGATATTTCAACACTTGACTGGAGAGACTGAGGAAAACCAACTCTCTTAACAGTCGATGTTCGAGATTCAAACGGAGCACCTCCCGAATACGGCAGCGTTACCGCTATGCTAGTCCGCTAGGGGGATTACAGTATGTCGATTTGCAGCACAGAAATGTGGCAACCGTGTCAACGAGAGGGAATATTTTACGATTTGTAAGATTTCAGGTTTTCACGGCGGTGACTGTGAAGAATACCGTCCTCTGGGATGTGGCGCCGTGTAGATCTTGTGTGAACCGACGTTGTGGAGGAATGTATCGCCTCAATCTTCAGGGTAGACTGAAAAGGGGGGCGATAAGTTCCCCCGAAACGTCGGTTCACACAAGGTCTACACGCCGCCACATCCCAGAAGACGACAATATTCATTTTACGATTTATTTAACGGCGTCACCAGAAGGTCGACTGTGGGTGTCTGAGAACAGGATGTTGAGAATGTTTGCACACAAGAGGGGTGAAGTGATAGGAGAGTGGAGAAAACTGCAAAATGAGGAGGTTCATAACTTTTGCTCTTTGCCAAGTATAATTAGAATGATCAAGTCAAGGAGGATGAGCTTGGCAGGACACGCAGCACGAATGGGGGAAAAGAGGAATGCATATAGGATATTGGTGGGAAAGCCAGAAGGAAAGATATCACTAGGAAGACCAATATGTAGGTGGGTGGACAATATTAAAATGGATCTTAGGAGAGACAGGATGGGGTGGTATGGACTGGATCGATCTGGCTCAGGATAGGGGCCAGTGGAGGGCTCTTGTGAACACGGTAATGAACCTTCGGCTTCCATAAAGTGTTGGGAAGTTTTTGAGTAGCATCATAATTGGCGGCTCCATGAGTGATCAGTAGTTCGAGCTACTGGCGTCGAATGGGCAGATAATTAGTGGAAGGAGTGGAAAGGAAGTGGTTGTGGCCTAATTTAAGGCTCCAGGAGACAATGAGGGAAATCTCGAAAACCTCTATTCAGGATAGTCAGGATATCTCGAGTAGAAGACAGAAGCATTACCGCCTGAGCCAATTTCTTTGTTAAACTATGTTCTTCCATCACGGGGAGAGCGTCACGTAAGATACAGATTTCGTGCAGCGACTCTGTAAAAGTAACAAACGTAAGAGTGGGGCCAGGATAGCTCATTCGGTATAGTGACTTAGGCTACGGGCTGGGCAACCGAAGCATCGGGGTTCAATTCCTGGCAATTCTCTCTTCTCCACAGCGTCCTTACTGGCTATGGGAACCACCCGGTCTCCTGTCTGATGAGTAAGGAGTCTATTTCCTCGGGGATACAGCGGCCAGGGCGTGAAGATGACCACTCACTTCTATCTAGTGCCGAGGTTTTAAGCACGCATGGAGCTATTATCTACGCTCCCCCATAGCGTGGTGCTTAATCAATCAGAGGAAGAACTTTAAGTCTAAAAGAGTAAGAGAACGGGAATATATCACGAAGCATGTTGGTGATTCAAGACAAAACATGTGACGAGATTTAAGAGAAGTATTACTGACTGGAATCGGACGGAAAATACGCGTAATGAAGAAGCACTGTCTCCAGTTTTTCGTGTAACGATGATGCAAACGCTCGAAGGAGAAAGTAACGATGGCAAATGGAAAGTCGCTGAGACCTGCAGAGAGAATGGACGGATTGCACCGTGAGGACGGTGAGGACTCATTCCTGGCGACCCCACAGCAGTTTTTGTCGAGCTCAGCTCCACCGAGACGCAAAGGAAGAGTACATTCTTGTGTGGTACACAGCGATTCAATGAACATGGTACAAACTAGCCCAAGGTCTGCCACAGGTTACAAGAGCGGGCTATGTTTCGTAAATATGCCTGGGGAGGTTATAAGTTGTCTGTAAAGATTGGGGCACGCGGCAGCGTAGTTGGCTGAGGCACTATGCTACAAGCAGGATGGTCGCGGGTTCGATTCCCGAAGAGGTCACTGGATTTTTCAACTGACATAATTCTTCCAGCCGCACTACGGACTTGGGGTCGACTCAGCCTTTAACAGAAATGAGTACCAGGAATCTTCCTGGGGGTAAAAGGCGGCCGGGACCTAAGGCTGACGTCACCGCCATCTGTGAACCGACTGTCTAGAAAATGAGGGAGTCTCGACGTCTCACAATTCTATGGGCCTCCACAGCCTCTTACAGAGATAGCTTTGCCTCTTTCTATCTTTATCTCTGTAAAAAGGTAAAAAAAAAAATTGTCTTGGAGTTTAATTAATTAAGCACTACGCCATGAAGATATATGGGGGAGTGGAGGTGTAGGTGCACCATTCTTGACCTCAGCACTAGATGGAAGTGAGTGGTCAGCTTCACGCCGTTTTACCATAGCAAAAATCGTCCCCGGTACCCATTGGATACGAGGTTGGGTGGGCCCCAGAGTCGGTCTGCATGCTTTGAAGAAGAGAATAATCTCACCCCTGCCGGGATTTGAAGCCGGGCCGTCCAGTCCGTCACTATACTGATTACTTACGAGCTGTATCCGTAATTGGACTCTACGTCATGAAGATGTACGGGCGTGGATCTTAACCTTGACAGAAGACAGAGGTGAGGGACGCCCCGGCCGCTTTACCCTCGCGGAGAGAGAACATGGTAACCACTGGACGAGAGGCTGGAGCCTTCTACCCTACGAATCAGGCCACGTCATACCGGGCTTAGGCAACCTTACGGAATTTCCCACCGGAGTATGAATATCGGAAGTACTTTGAAAATATTATCTTCGCAGTGTCATTCTGACACATTAATATGTTCGGTTTTTAGCCTACTTTCCTTATTCTGAAAAGAAAGGAGGCTTATGAGATCACCTTGCTGTCTGTCCTACCTAAATTTAGGCTTAAGAGATCATCTTACGAAGGAGCCAACTAACGGCACTAACAGTGATGTGGCCTCATTCCCGTAGTATAACAGAAAAGGTAAAGTTATCCCTGTAACAGGCCGTGAAGGCCCACAGGGTTCTGAGATGTCGATGCTCCCACATTTTCTACATAATGGGCTCACAGATGGCGGTGAAGTTATCAGCCTTATGCGCCGGCCGATCTTTGTCCCCAAGAAGATTCTGATGGAGTAAAGCTGTATTTGAGCATCCTGTTGGGTAATTGTCAGAGTTCGTAGACCACAAACAGTAGCCACAACAGCATATAGAACTTCGCACGCACGCACACACAAAAGAAATATTCACATCGCTGACGACACACAGAAACGAGGTAGTATATAAGATAATTGTAATGCATAATTTGAAAATTATTTTAACATGGATCCAACTTGGTTAAAAAACTTTGAGATTTTCATGTCTTATGCGCAATGAAGTATTACAATACAATGGAGAAGATCAGTTGGACCGATTATGTGAGAAATGAAGAAGTGTTATTTAGAGTCAGTGAGCAGAGGAATATCATACACGAAATAAGAAAACGGAAGGCTAATTGGATTGGTCATATCTTACGCAGTAACTGCCTACTAAAATAAGTTATTGAAGGAAAGATAGAGGGGCGGATAGAAGTGACCAGAAGACGAGGAAGAAGACGTAAGAAGATGCTGGATGACCTTGGGGACAGAAGAGGATATTCTCATTTGAAGAAGAAAGCTCTAGATCGCATTAAGTGGAGGAACTGTTTTGGAAGAGACGGTGGACCTGTCGTCTTGATAGATTACTGATGAATGAATGAATGAATGAATGAAACGTAAATGAGGAAGTCCACATATGGTCGAAACATGCTGTACTATATTCTGACGAATATGACCATTTGCTAGGCAACGGCTAGCTAGCACGCGTTCCCGTTTCAACGTATATTGACAAAGACATTCCCGTGACGATGGGAGAATGACAATTAACTGTTCGGTGTGGTGGCCGCTATTCGGTCCTCCCGAAGTTATAAAAGAGAGTTCATTCGTGAATTCAATTCAGCCATAGATTCATTCGTAAGAAGAATCACAAGGCAGTCCATAGTTGAGTGTCCAGCTGTGGAGTGCTAACCAGCGAACAACGGAAGCTGAAGAAGTGACAGACTCGTAAATCAGAACCAAATCAGTCACGCGGAAGAGAAGACACTCGTAGTCCAAGAACGAATGGAGCGTGTCGCGGACAGTCATTGATTGCGAGCCGTTATAATTGACTGTAATTGTAAAAGAAGTGGCAATAAATCCATTGATCAAAACCAGAACCCATCGTTACATTCGTCACTAAAACCCGAATACGTGACAATATATATATATATATATATATGAAACTTAACAGTACATGATGTTTAACCAACAATCAGCACACTGTTGCATTTACAAGACTGCATTACGTACAAAAGAACAGTATGGCAAGTCCGGATTTTATGACACGTAACCTCTACAACTGTTTCAATACAGTTAAAGATAGCTCGGTCGGTATAGCTACGGGCAGGACGGCTGGGGTTCGATTTCCGGCAAGGACAAGACTTTTTACACTGCGCCCAGATTGGTTATGAGGACCACCTACTTTCATATCCAATGGGTACAGGGATCTCTTTCCCCAGGAGTAATGCGGCGGGAGCGTGAAACTGACCACTCACCTACATCTAGTGTCGAGGTAAAGAAGAGTAGAGCTATACTTCCACTCCCCCATACGTCTTCACGGTATACTGCTTAATTAGTTAAGCACATGTAGTCCATCCTACAAAGTAACTATATATGAATATGACATCGGATTTCGGAAACAACCGTGTAGAATGTTGAATATTTTCTAACGTTTCGGCAAACGCTGCTGTTTCAAACTTTAGGGGTGTCTTCAGGGAGTGGGGTTGAAGTCCTCACATAGAGAGCCTCAGTGTGTATATGCATATGTATATATGGAATTCGACGGTCCAGCTATCTCCACCAACTTACAGATCACCACGGAGCAATGAGCCATTTGAACGTTTTAACGAGACAGTTCGGGATAATGACTGGTGGTTTGCAAGAGTACTCAAGGGTGACCACAGAGAATAGTAAAACAATCGGTTAGTTCATAACCAACACCTGAACCCAACTACAGTATTGAACCGTAATAAGTCGTTTCCATCTAACGATAACGACAGTTGGTGGCATCTGTGGGAGAAACCGTTGGTCTGTGTCATGCAAACCGTACAATAGATTGTTAAGGACCATTATGGAGTAGCCCAGATCGGTTCAAGATGACAGAACTACTGAAATGCATTCATCAGCGCTTTCTATGTAGAAAGTGATTAACTTTATTCATTTGTTTCTGTAGTTCTCGAACCTTTCTGCCAAAGTCCAGAATCCAATGTGCAGTCTGAGCAGCATCCGCCGTCACTCCTAGGAGCGACGAGTCTCAGGAGCACCCGCTGTCACTCTTAGGAGCGACGAGTCTCAGTAGCATTCGTCGTCACTGTTAGAAGCGACGAGTCTCAGTAGCATCCGCCGTCACTCTTAGGAGCGACGAGTCTCAGGAGCACCCGCCGTCACTCTTAGGAGCGACGAGTCTCAGGAGCACCTGCTGTCACTCTTAGGAGCGACGAGTCTGAGTAACATCTGCCGTCACTCCTAGAAGAGACGAGTCTTAGTAGTATCCGCTGTCACTCTTAGGAGCAACGAGTCTCAGTAGCATCCGCTGTCAGTCTTAGGGCCGACGGGTCTCAGTAGCATTCGTCGTCACTCCTAGAACCGACGAGTCTCAGTAGCATCCGCCGTCACTCTTAGGAGCGACAAGTCTCAGTAGCATCCGCTGTCACTCTTAGGAGCGACTAGTCTCAGTAGCATCCGCCGTCACCCTTAAGAGCGACGAGTCTCAGTAGCATCCGCCGTCACTCTTAGGAGCGACAAGTCTCAGTAGCATCCGCTGTCACTCTTAGGAGCGACGAGTCTCAGTAGCATCCGCCGTCACCCTTAAGAGCGACGAGTCTCAGTAGCATCCGCCGTCACTCTTAGGAGCGACAAGTCTCAGTAGCATCCGCTGTCACTCTTAGGAGCGACGAGTCTCAGTAGCATCCGCCGTCACCCTTAAGAGCGACGAGTCTCAGTAGCATCCGCCGTCACTCTTAGGAGCGACAAGTCTCAGTAGCATCCGCTGTCACTCTTAGGAGCGACGAGTCTCAGTAGCATCCGCCGTCACCCTTAAGAGCGACGAGTCTCAGTAGCATCCGCCGTCACTCTTAGGAGCGACAAGTCTCAGTAGCATCCGCTGTCACTCTTAGGAGCGACGAGTCTCAGTAGCATCCGCCGTCACCCTTAAGAGCGACGAGTCTCAGTAGCATCCGCCGTCACTCTTAGGAGCGACAAGTCTCAGTAGCATCCGCTGTCACTCTTAGGAGCGACGAGTCTCAGTAGCATCCACTGTCACTCTTAGGAGCGACGAGTCTCAGTAGCATCCGCTGTCACTCCTGGAAGCGACGAGTCTCAGTAGCTTCCGCCGTCACTCTTAGGAGCGACGAGTCTCAGTAGCATCCACTGTCACTCTTAGGAGCGACAAACCATCCAGTGAAGATAACTCTAACCCAAGACCTAAATGCGTTTTAAGCTCAGTCAGTGTAGTGACTCTGCTACAGGCTGGACTACAGGAGAATCGGTGTTCTAGAAGTTCCACCTCCTGAGATATACTGCCGTGTATTCCGTTGAAAGTCAATCAGAGCTCTGCTATCACGCCGGTTTCTTGCCTGGCTTCGACCCTGAAGATGAAGGTGACATGTTATTTCGTGGGATATTTTACGACTTTGTCAGTTGCTAGATTATACAGTGTCGATGGTGGAGTCACATTAATTTGAAAGGATTTGGAAGGAGACGGTAGTGACATTATCATGGTACTATTCCGGCATTCGTCCGGAAGGACTTTCGGCTCACAGATGGTGGTGAGGTTGTCAGCCTTATGTGCCGGCCGCCCTTTACCACCCAGGAAGATTCCTGGTACTCATTTCTGTTAGAGACTGAATCGACCACAAGGCCATAATGCGGCTGGTTTAGGTCAAGTGAAAAATTAAATGACCTCATCGGGAATCGAACCCGCGACTTTCCGGCTTGTAGCACAGTGTCTGAACTACATTACCGCATGCCGTTATTCACTAATTATCCTAATATTCGACGCTGCCGTCTATACATCTGAACACTTACAGCGAACGAGACAAACGCTCGGTTTGAGACGAAGCCCTCAGGCTTAAAGACTGAGGCTGTGATGTGGTGCCGTCTGGTAAGAACTGCAGCTCAGCTCAGGGGGACGGTGATAGGCGAGTATGGAGTAGTGGCAGAATGATGATTAGCGGGGAAACCCCGAAAAGGGTCATTTTGCCCACCGCGAATCTCACATGAGTTCATCCGCGGACCGAACACGATAAATTAACAAGGCAAAAGGCTGACCGAGGGAGGACGGTTGCCAAACGCAAAGGCGGCTGCACGTTGCTTAACATGCGGACATGGATGTGTGTGGAGGTCACGGTGGGAAGTGAAAGCTCTTCCGGGTTACCGCACTAGCCGTCCTGTCTCCTCGGATTGCAACATCGGCATGTCCAATTTCTGGCTCATGTTCATTTAGATCCAACAATGAGGACATGTTCCATTTTATACAAACTTCATAGTACTGATTTTAGGCTTTAACGCTGGTCCACTCGTCGATGTTAATGATTTTAGGCTTTAACGGTGGTTCAGTCGTCGATGTTAATAATTTTAGGCATTAACGGTGGTCCACTCGTCGATGTTACTGGTTTCAGGCTTTAACGGTGGTCCACTTGTCGATGTTAATGATTTAAAGCTTTAACGGTGGTTCACTCGTCGATGTTAACGATTTTAGGATTTAACGGTGGTTCACTCGTCGATGTTAACGATTTTATGCTTTAACGGTGGTTCACTCGCCGGTGTTAACGATTTTAGGCTTTAACGCTGGTCCACTCGCCGATGTTAATGATTTTAGGCTTTAACGGTGGTTCAGTCGTCGATGTTAATGATTTAAGGCTTTAACGGTGGTTCACTCGTCGATGTTAATGATTTTAGGCTTTAACGGGGGTCCACTCGTCGATGTTAATAGTGCATTGTGTATGGGTACTTCTGCCGACGTTTGGGAGGTAACTGCTGCCTCTATTTTCCTAAACATAAGATTTAGAGTAAAATATTTGTAAAAATCTAATATCGCTGGCAACACTGCTAGAGACAAGGCTCAAATTATATTCTATGTAACAAGAAAATATGGCAGCATTCATCTCCGAAACGTCGGAAATAACGTCCACATCTACACAGTGTAAATATCAAAGAGCACAATCAACATCTTTTATACTATTTCAAGACCACATAGCGCCGAATTGCAGGATAGATGAACTGGAATGCATTTGGAAGGAAAAGGCTGTGGACCAATCGAGGTACTATCCCAGCATTTGACTAGGGCTCGCGAGTTTGCGAACTTATCTCTTACTTCTTGATGGCTATTTATTTGGCTTCGATGGAGGCACTGTGCTCCTCTGAAACGTCCGTTTCCATCTACCAGACAACACGGCGATACATATTACAAGATATTATGCGTTTGACGTAACAAAGAAAGTGACTCACATCCGCCGAGGTGGAGGACTGTTGACCGATAGGAAATAAAAAGTGAAAACGGATGTCATATGTGATCAACCGATAATCATTCAACAGCGATCGAATATTAAAACAAAACAAGAGCGAAAGTGACGCCTAATGCTTACCAATGCACCAAGATACGACAGTATAAAGCTGCCCCAAAGTGTCGGGCAGGTAATCACACCTTCTCGCTGACAGCATGAAGCCACTGGTGAGTACACGGCCAACAGGTTCCACAGAAGTTAGACGTTTGTCATAAATCGAAGATAATATGGCGCCATGTCAACGGTGCATTTCTTTTCAGTTTCATGATGATAGCGCTGTCGGTGTAGCGACGGACTACAGGCTGGATGGCTGGGGTTCGATTCCCGGCAAAGGAAAGAGATTTTTCTCTTCTCCACAGCTTCCAGGTCGCTTCTGGGGTTATCCAGTGGGTACCGGGGGTGAAGCTGAACACTCACCCCGGTCTAGTGCCGAGGTTAAGAATGGTGGAGCTATACCTCCGCTTCTTCATATGCCTTCATTGAGGGGGTACTTAATTATTTAAGTACAGGGAGAACTTAGCCAACTTTATGACGATAGTATTTGTAACGTTAAAACTTCCAGTTAGTATGAGAAATGTATGCAAAATGTTAATTGGGATACCTGCATGAAAGCATATGACATAGGCGAAGATTGAAGGATAATATTAAAATCTATCTTAAATATGGTGGGGTGGGGGCGTGTAGACTGGATTCAAATGGTTGAACCTTTGGGTTCCATATAAGGTGGGGAATTTAATTATTACTGGTTGGATGATTATCAGTTTTAATTGAAGGATTCTGCTTAACTAAGTGGCACAACACGACTATTTATGTATGTATCCAGTTATAATATGCTAAATTCCGGGATAATCGGGGAACAGGGTTCGACTCTTCGCGGGGGACCAGATCTCTCACCAGAGCACCCAGACAGGTCCTGGGGCCTATCCAATGGGTACTATAACTTTTACCTGAGAGTAAAGTGGCCGGGGCGTGAAACTGACCACTTACTTCCATCCCTGGAGCTAGACCTCTCCTTCACACGGCCTCATGACGTAGTCTTTATTTAATAACGCTGTCTCTCTCGCTATACAGCGTAGGGTAGTAGGATGAACAGTAAAGAATGAATGGGAAAGGATGTGGAAGGAAGCGATTGCGGCCTAATTCGAGTCAGTACCTTGGAATCTGTCAGGAGGGATTGAAGAAAATCAGGAAAATTTTCAGCATGGCGGTCTTAATGGCGAGATTTGAAAACGGGACCACCCAAATATGAAACAAGAGTGGTACCCACTGCTCTAAACGTTGTAAAACATGTACGGGGATTCAGTTTTCTAGGGGCAGCAAGCGGGGATCGATTTGATTCCCTGTGTAGATAAAAGAACTTAAAACGTCCTTAAAAGCTTATAGCCTGCATGAACTTTGAACTCTATTCAATAACACCCTTAATCGTTAATGTGTATTACCTAAAGACTACATTCCGTTTGATTTGTTTATGTACTTTAAGGGGAAGAGTCGTCGAGGCAGACGATTAACGCAATCTCTCACAAATAACACACGTAAATATTAAATCATAAACCGCCCCCTTTGTGCAGTATACAACAGTCCACATCTCCATATCAAAATATCCTCAATGGTCACGAAATAGACATGATAAACTGATACAAAAAATGCTCGTTCGTTTGTGATCTGCTACAAGTACATAACTCAAGTTCATGCAGCGTGTTAACGCTCTATAAGTCGTTGCTATGGTAACCCGTAACTGAGTAATGAAAACGAAAAATCTCACGCTCAAAAAAATTATATGTATAGAAGAAAAAGTGCTGTGTGCCGATTTTTGGCTTCCATCTTGTGTTGCGAACAGAATCCAGTAACTTCGTGCCGATGACGTAACGATGTACGTCATGATCTGACGCGATCTGACGCATGTGTTCATGTTTCAGACGCTCCTCTTGCTTCTAGCTGCAATATCAATGTGCCAGCAGACGTCGCCACATGACAGCAAGATTGTACGGAAACGTGGACTACTGCCTTACACTGGATTAGCCTTCAACCCTGTAGCTGCGCTGGGCTACCCAGCCCTAAGTACGCACCCTTTTCCTGCGTATACCACACTCGCTTATCCGGGGTATGGGCTTCGATACCCATTTGCACCAACATTTCCGACCTACTATCCAGGACATCTCATCTATGGGTGATAAACAACAACAGTTAAAGTAATGTATTTTGGTGATTAGAAGTGAAGTGTCCTCTAGGCCCCTGCAATGATAGTTAAAGACAGTGATTTTTTTTTATTCTCGGTTTACTTAATGACGTTTTCAATTCGCAACATTATGTAGCGTCGCATGACAAAACATTTGGTGAATAATGAACTGTAAGAGTGTGTGCAAGGAATAGATAGTGTCAAACTGATGATACTACCCTGGTATTTGTCTGGAGGAACTCAGGAAAACGGTGAACACTAGTCAGGATTTGGTGATTCGAAGTGAAGACTGTTAAGTTGTCTAGCTCGCTGGTACTTAGTACTTAGTACGAAAATATAAATTTCAAGCAGCTCTCCTAAATAAGCAAATGTAATAAATTGTTGACACACACAGAATTACTACTATCTCTAACCAGAGGGCGGTGTTGCCATAATCTTACGCAGCACCGTAACGATTTTATTGCATAGAGAGGGAAATAATTAAATGAGTACATTTTAGCCATCTTTGATGCAGTCTGAAATATGAACATCAAGAAAATTTGACACTTGCAAATATTAATACCATATAGTGTCACGTGACTGAGTGACTAGAGACTAGATTTGGATTGGTAATTGGATTTATTAGACACTTACAGAACGTAACTACAAATAACTACGTCAGTCTCACTGAGTTACACACGCCAAAGATCACTGTAGTTACTGCACACATAAAGTCTTCTCAGTCTTCACTAGCCGTTGCTTCGTAACGGCTTTCAACGGCGAAAGTTCCCCTTCCTTTGGGTTCCCGAACTGATCTCGGCCTCAGCTATCAGCTTCTCGCTTTTCACAACTGCCAGTTCTCAAACTGTCAGAGTCAGAGTCAGAGTCACATTACCACTGACGGTCAGTCAGTCTGTCTGTCTTGGTGTCGAGCCCCAGCTGGGGCTCATGACCAGATATTTCTTTTGTATGAAAGTTACTGTCCTATTCTCAAACTGACCTACTAGTCCTCGTTATACAGCCCCGGCACGGATCGCACAGAAAACGTCTCTTCCATTATTGCGTGTTCTCTCGTTGCTGGGGAAACAACGTGTCCACAGAGCTGTTCCATAGCAACGGCTCTTGTACTGTCGCCTGTTTACACAGCTGTTAACTTCGCAAAGTGTATACATGTCACCCTATTCGTATTCGTATTGAGAGGGGGTGGGTTTCCCCCATGCACTTAGAACAGTTATTGGTTCATTGTGCGTCCCCCTTTAATTTCTACTGTCGCCATACCCTTCCGGTAACGGTGCGTGCTATCAGCCCCCGCAGAGCCAACGAGGTCGGCCCCCGGTACCTTGATGCTTCCCCCATCCACCAGAGGCATTGGAGACTACTTGGGCGGGAAAGGTCCTGTAATTTAGCTCAGAGGTCTCCTAGAGACATGAGGTTCTTTTACGTGCCGTAAATCTACGACACGGGACACACGGCTTAAAGTCCCTCCTGGAAGACTTGTTCCCTGAATTTTTCCGCCCTTAAAAATTCCACGAGCTCCGCCGGGTTTGAACCCGCGTACCTTGGGTCATGAGGTTGGAACGTTACCCCTAGACTACGGAGGCCGCTTACATGTCACCCTAAGTACACCTTCAAGCAGAGAGCAGAATTTAAATTTGAAATCATGCTAACACTACAACCTAGGTTCTTACTTAGAAGATGGCTGTCTTCTGAGAGTTGACACCTTGTATTTCGTTGTGGGACACTTAACAGCGCTTTCAGTAGACGGTCTATACAGCGATGAATGATGGGATGATTGATAAATGGGGGGGGGGTAAGGAAGAAAGCGGCCATAGCCTAATCCTGTACTTACCCTGATTTCGTCTAGAATGATTGAGGAAAATCGCAATAAAACACAGTCACAATAGCTGGTATCCCGGCCGAGATTGGAACTAATGACTCCCGAATACGAGTCCAGAGATTTACTATTATGGTATCCTGGTCGGTGTGACCCCATGTGCTCTGGTAGATCGTTACCATACCTGTTAGTATTTTGCCCCCTTTCCCGTTCATTCCGGCCTTACAGAAAGGGCCTTCCAAGAAGAAGTGCTCTCTGCTCTGTTTTTCTTGTCCTTCATGCCTTACTAGTCTACTCCGATTCCTATTCTCACGTATTTTATTTTCTCTCTCCTCCGCTTCTTCACCCCCATCCCCGAAATCTTTCCTCTGAATCACCTGTTAGTGCTTCATCTTTTTTCCCATTCGCTGTGGCCTTGAAAACGGTTCTTTAAAGGATTAATGCGCCCTTTTCCTCAGGACTTCTACCTCCAACTGTTTCACTCAGAGCATTTAATCCCCGAAATCACTGTGCCCTTGAAAAAAAACGGTCCTCTAAAGGGCCAAATATTCTTCGCACTGTTCTACATCCTTCTACTTGGCTCAGGGCACCAATCCCGGCCCTCCAACTCTCCGTACCACGTTTTTCGGCGCTCGGTTTACCCTTATGCAAAGAATATGGTGGTAGCAGGTTTCTCTGAAACGTCGACAATGATCACATCCAAGAAGACTGTGATCTCTGCAGTCACCAGGGTGAGAAGCTGAACTCTGGGTTTCTTACGTCTAGTTTGTGGATACTGAAATCTTTCAATGGACCGGTTCCATCCATTAAGAGACTTAACTGATTTTTATACACGCAGTCCTCGTTACATGCGAGTTCCACGAATGCGATCAACTAATTCAGACCTGCTTCTTGGCCGATCGAGGCAAGAGGGGAGAAGTGTGGGTCTGCGGGGTGACAAGGGGAAATTATGTTCGATTTATGAGAGTTGACCCTATGTGACGCCTTTTTTGTAACATAAATATAGCATAAATCGAGGTATACCTGTATTACTAGAACTTTAAATATAATGTTAAACTGCATGAAGCAATGTGTTGCCTAATTATGTACCTCGTATGTTGGCAATAAACAAATATGGTGCAATCTTTTTCGTTTAAAATAACTTTCCCCTAAAAGCACTGTTCCTACGAATACCAAACAGTCAAAAGATATTAGAAAATAATTACAATCAAAAGTTACAAGGACCATTATTAACAGTAACATGAAGTCATTTATATCACTAGAAAAAAACCAGCAATACATATATGTTTCCTACAAGGATATAAGTGTAAAGAAAAGGTAAATTTGTCTTTGTGCTTAATTAATTAAACGCCACTCCATGAAGACATGTGAAGGGAGTGGAGGTAGCTTCACCATTCTTGAGCTCGGCAGTAGATGGAGGTAAGTGATGAGCTTCACGGCCCGGTCGCTTTACCATTGAAGAAAAAGCCTCCGGTATCCATTGGGCAGGCCCCAGAGGCGGTCATGGAGCTTTGGAGAAAAATCTCTTGCCCCTACCGGGAATGGAACTGTGGCCATCCAGCCGGTGGCCCGTCACTATACTGACTGAGCTAAGGGATAGAACTGTACTCCTCTAGGTCTGGTCTGTACACAAAATGATTCTTCTTCAGTTACCCATGCATATCATTGTAGGAATTATGACTTCGAGATGTGCAAGGTATTAACTATAATGAACCCCCCCCCCTAAAAATAGAGAACTTATAATGAGTTATTTGTTTGCGTGTGATTACACTTATGTATGATTTTGTTTGTCTAAGAACCACATAACGAGGAACTTGGTCACCTCTTAGGTTTCTTCAGTCCGTGCAGGCAAAATATCTGTGCAATATCTTAAATCAGGTCACAACCTTCTTCTTCCACATACTTTCCAATTCATTATACACTCTTATTCACTCATGCGACATTGCAGAGCTTAGATACTGACAGCTTCGTGAAACAGCCCAAAAATACAGAGACTGGCCATTTTTAAAACTGTCTTGCATACACTACAAAAGTAAGAGAGTCAGCAGAGGGGGCTGCATGACTCCCAGAGTCGTTAGACGGAAAATATGGTCATACAGTCCCAAATAACTGTGCTGTCGAAGACCAGAAGCAATTTACTAGACAGGAGTAACGAAATTTGTTCTAATGCTGGATGAACCATATTGATTCACACGTGGAGCGACGGTAGAATATATGCTTCTGAACGATCATACTGTTTAACCCCTTAAACGCAGACTTTCTTCGAAATAATGTATATAAATCCAGTCCGTACCTCACAGGAAACACATCACGTCTCCGCTACAGAGACCAACCGGTTAATGCCGTTTAGGGAAACAGACGCTGTTTATTGTGAGAATCATACGGAACACATAGCTACACTGTGCGGGCGGAAAGCAGAGTTTTAGTGTGTTAAAGTGGATGGTAACCACTCGGCTTTAAACGGTTAATGGACGTGTGAGTCTTTTCTTGGAGGGGCGTTTTGCGATGTTTTCTGTAGCGGGACTATATAAAGCGACGATTGGTAAGATAAAATTTAATTTGAAAGTAACTGGTCGTGGTTAAAGTCGAAGTACTAACCTGGTATTTACCTGGAGACAGTGAGGAAAACTACAAAAACTCAAAGAGACGGTATTCGAACCGAGTACAAGTCTAGAGCGTTATCGATCGCTATGGTAATCCGTTCGGCAGGAGTTCGCTTATCGTGTATGACCTCCTTTGGATAAGAAGTTACTTTATGCATAAATGCAAATGAAATAATTTTATTTTAAGACACCAAATAAACAGAAGTATAAACATTTTCTTCATTTCAAATTGAAAGCGTGGTGAAATTAGAAATTCGGAAGCAAAAAAAAAAAAANGCGAGAGCACCGCATGTAAACGAAGAGACGTTGTGTTAACTTCCTGTTATCTTACCGTTTTTGTGGCGTAATGTCGACAACTGATATATGAAAAATTCCAAAACTGCCTTCTTTTGTGCTCTATAAAATGGAAGAAGCAATGACGAGAACAGATGTGGGAAAGACGAACTTGACAGGCCTCATTGCTGCTCATGTTTAATAACTGCAGTAAAATTGAAATAAAAATAAAACATATATATATATATATATATATTACTTATAATTTTGTTTTGTAATATTTTAAGCACGTTCTCAGTCCTAGAAAGCACCTATTAAAATCTATCTGTATGCACGAAACAACTTCAAAAGCGCAGAAGAGATTTTCTCGAAATCTGATGGGCCTACTGCGAATTTTCACTAAAATTTGTTGCGTGACCCTGTGTTTACAAAGGCGTTGCTGGGCAACGCTGCGTAGCAACCAGCGCGCTTCGGCTCGGTTCGGCACGGACAAACACCGCTTTCCTTACTGTTGCGTAACTTGGCAACCGGCCGTTTATAAAGGGTCTGTCTTCGTGGTAACTCGTTCCACCTCCCGTTGCCCAGCAACGGTTAGACATGTCACACTGCTAGCTTTTTAGGGCTGTTCGTCCCGAATAGCCTAACAGTGCATTACCGGTCCTTTCCTTCCGATGCTATGTTGGCAAGGTTTTTTGGGGGGGGGCTGCTGTTTTCTTTCTTCCCGTTGTCCGTTCTTCAACCGCTACATCCGCTCCCTTCGAGAGAATAGCCATTGATATCGCAGGGCCCTTCTCACGAAGCGACCATGGAAACCGATACTTACTGATCGCTATGGACTACTTTACCAAGTGGCCGGAAGTGTACGCCATTCCCAATCAGGAGGCGTCGACAATAGCGGAAGTACTGGTTGCCAAATTCTTCTGCCGCTTCGGCATACCTCGGGAGTTACACAGTGAACAAGGCCGTACTTTCGAGTCTCATCTACTACAAGAAGTTTCGCAACGCCTGGGAGTGAGCAAGACGCGCACCACGCCCCTGCACCCACAGTCGGACGGCATGGTGGAACGCTACATTCAGACCATCGAGGAGCACTTGCGGAAGGTCGTCGCATCCCACCAGAGGGACTGGGATGAGAGGTTACCCTTCTTTCTCCTAGCTTACAGGGCATCCACTCACGACACTACGGGCTTGACCCCTGCTAGTCTAGTGTTCGGACGAGAACTCCGACTGCCCTGCGACCTGCTTTTTGGGGTACCCCATACAAGGAACTACCCAAGCCGATTATGCAGTAGACTTGGTAGATCATCTACACGATATCCACAATTATGCCCGACAACACCTGAAGCTCGCCAGTGACCGGATGAAAACTCGGTATGATAAACTGGCAAACTCCGCAGGTTATCACGAGTGCGACAGAGTTTGGCTATATCGCCCAGCCCGCAGGAAAGGGAAATCACCTAAACTTCAATCCTCGTGGGAAGGTCCTTACAAAGTAGTAACCCGGATAAATGTGGTATACAGAATCCAGAAGAACCCTAGGTCGAGAATGTTGGTAGTACACTTGGACCGGCTCGCGCCTTATCATGGAGCTGCTCGAGACGAGCAACCATAAGAAGAGGGAAGAGGTAGCAGTTGGAGAACGGACAACGGGAAGAAAAAGGAAAGGGGATGTACCGTTAGGCTATTCGGGACGAATAACCTTTAGAAGAGAGCAATGTGATGTGGACGGCGCAACGCTCGGTAAAGACTCCCCCCCTCCGTTGCGTGACACCGTGTTTACAAAGGCGTTGCTGGGCAACGCTGCGTAGCAACGAGCGCGCTTCGGCTCGGGTCGGCTCGGCTCGGCTCGGCACGGACAAACACAGCTTTCTTTACTGTTGCGTAACTTGGCAACCGACCGTTTATCAAGGGTCTGTCTTCGTGGTCACTCGTTCCACCTCCCGTTGCCCAGCAACGGTTAGACATGTCACAATATATACACAATCGGACACTTCATATGCATTCCTATGTGCGTCTCGAACATAACTCGTTAAATATTTATCGGAGCGCAAAATGTTCCGAACAGAAGTTGCATGGAAAGGCAAAACATACATTTTCTATCCAGCACAAAATATCCGTAAATTTTATGTCTTTAGGGACATTTGTCAAGATTACATCAACAACATTTGTCCTAACACACGGCGAAAAATCCGTTAAACAAATGAAAGTAAATGTTGCATCACAAGAAGGTTAAAATAAATTACGTGAGCGGCTATGAAGAGAAACATTGCGTTAAACATTAGACAAGTAATCTGATCATCAGTATTGCAAAAAGAAGCAGCTGCTGACCAAGATGGTAAGGACGCGGAACTCTACACCACTGTGACGTCTTTCCCATCTAATAACAGTAGGACCCAAACTATACAGTTTCAGTATTTTCCTGTATTAACATACTATTGGAATCGAAACACTACAGCAGGAAAAAGAAAGAAAGTTATGATAATAACACACAATACCATGTTATTTGTGACATTATGTCATTTGTCCTATCGAGGCATGAGTTGTTTTCTGGAACGAGTACCCGATACTTACTTGTGGATTGTTTTGATTAGTTGAATGAATGCCGTATGCACGTTAATTGGCCAGGACGGAGACTATCCTGTGTGTGCGTGCGCTAGTACTAATTCTGTCGGTAGGTGGATCTGCCAACAATAGTCTCTCTGACGTCGGCTACCATATTCATGAAAAATGCTTATTTAGAAGGCAAAGGTAAAAAAGATAAATTTGTCCCCGTGTATGTTATGAAGACATATGGGGGAGCGGAGGTATAGCGCCACTATTCTTGACATCGTTACTAATGCCTATGAGCTTCTTAAAGCCCATAATTAGTATCCTTTTCAATACAGAAAATTGTGATTGGATTGTGCGTGGAATGGAGTCGATAGTAAAGGAGGAGGAAATAAAGATAGACAGTGACTCGCAATAAAACAAACAAACAAAGGAAGGCACAAAGGAAGTGTATAGGAAAGATGACAAAGAGATTGTATACCACATGGCTGCGGTTAGTCGCTTGCTTCCTACCGCGGCGGCCCGAGTTCGAGCCCGGTTCTGGTCAAGTGGGATTTGGGGTTGACAAAGTGGCGCTGGGGTAGGTTTTCTCCGAGTACTTCAGTTTCCCCTGTCTATCTTCATTCCACCAAATTCTCCATCATCACAATCACCCGGTGCAGGTACAATAGGCCAATCAATGGCCGACGTGCCTAGTGGACTATGCGAATTAAAAAAATACCACATGGTTTAAGCAAAATCTGATTAATAACTTTCAAGCAGGAAATTCAGCTACATAAAATATACCAATTCAGATTCTACGTCACAGAAAACACCGCGTCATTTTTAAAACAGTTTTTTTGGGGGTGGGGAGGATTTTACGACGCTGTCATGTAGACTATTGAGTAGTATGGTAAAAAAAAAGTAAAGCTATCCCTGTACCAGGCCGTGAAGGCACATAAGGTTATAAGACGTTGAGGGTCCCACATTATCTAGACCAGTGCTTCTCAACCGCCGGGCAGCGGCCCAGTAGTGGGCCCTGGAATCAATTATACTGGGCCGCGAGAGGCTCTTCTACAATTTGTCATTTTCATTTCTAAGTATTTTTCATGAATAAATATTTTATAGTGGAAATATTCTGAGGAGAATAATATTTGTGTCGAGAAGCTCAGACACAGAACACCTAAATCTGTGTAGCAAATGTCAGTGACCAAGCCGCATATTTTTAAACATGGAAGTATTCGTACCAACCGTCTTACAGTGCACACAAGTTCACCTTTCTCTTCACTACATGTTTCGGCACTAATGTGCCATCTTCAGGTGTGGTTTTGTTTACGTCAAACCATTGCACTGTATGCCATCATGTCTCCTTTATAAAATGATTAAAATGTAAATATGTCATGTATAATAATAAAATTTATATATTAAAACTTTTCAAGTTTTATCATCTATACGTCACACTTCAAATTCGCGAGTTACGTCAATCCTCTCCTATGGGAGTACTCTTCCTATATTCTTGTGTATATTGTGTCCTTCCCTTGTGACTGCGTGCGTTGTATTGTTCCCATTTGCATACCGCTGTTTCCCTGAAAATACCACCTATGCAGTTCTATTTAGTCCCCATGTATGATTCAAATTTAATCAAAATCGTTGCCACCGTTTTCGAAAAAAATCGAAATTTTGTTATCTGAGATCTAACTGAAGGATCCCTAATTTTGAAGCTGAATCAGGTGCCAGTTCCTAACGGAGGACGGCGTTTAAAACATATACATTCGTCAACAATGCGGGATCGATTTCTCAAAGTCCCACAGTACTTTCTCAAATGGACTATGTATATGTGCAAGCAAAACAGAACGAATCAAAACAACAGAAAATAATAATAAACGTAACATATCAAAAAACATAAAGAAACAGTTAAACTTCTTATCCGACTGCGGGATATTGATAAACTGAATACAAGATATATTGACATAACTCACTCACTAACTCATGAAGCTGAGCCCTTCTTGCGAAGCCGCCAATTGTGCAGCTATTTAAGAACTTCCCAGCATTTTACGGAACCCGAAGGTTATACTGACATAACTTCTCTGTTTAATGGGATATCACCAATCATGTTCTTAATCTGTTCTGTTGATTTTCTTCTGGTTCCTGTTTTTAATTGAACAACAACGGGTGGAAATATATTCTATGTATCTGTAAAAACATTTATACGTTAACTTCATGCCGAAAACCTTTCTTGGATATAAATCACCGCTTTGCATAAAATAAGACGGAACACTAAAATAAAAAAGGATTCGTTCATAAGCACGCTTTAATGTATTACGCGATCACCAATTGTCTAATGCATCATCACATTATAATTCTTACGTTTCTTACGACTGTTTACATCACCACCATGAGTAGTTCATTTTAAAGACAAAACACGTGACTTAAAGTAGTAATAAGAAACGGTTATGTCGATTTGCACAGCAAGCAACAGGTGGCGAGACATTTTCTTGTTGTGAAAAATAAAATACAAAAAAAGGTCTAGGCAATGCCCATCCGACCCTCTGTAGCACACTGGGGTGACATTTTCTCAGCTACTGAATGGTGATGCTATCTACGAGCCAAACAACGAAGCTCTTACAAAACTATGCACTAACGCTTCGCAACGACGGAGAAACGTACTATTAATGCTATATTGCGGTTCTCACAGCGGTGAAAAGCAGCCTGCATTCCTCTTGGATGTGACGCCATAAAGTCCGGTAGATGTTCACCGACGTTTCGGAGGAACGTACACTCTCTAGCTTCAGGGTCGAAGGAATGCTAATCAAGAAACAAAACCCTTGCTGCGTACGTTCCTCTGAAATGCGGGCAAACTTCCACAAGACTACACGTAAAAAACCCCGTGATTTTAGTCCGCAAGCGAACTATGCCGACCGAGCGACCGCCGCTTGTCGGCGAAGTTTAGTGCCAACTTTTGCGGATAGAGGGTGTCGCGTGGTCAGCGCAACGAATCCCCACGGCCGTTAATTTCGGTTTTCTAGACCGGAACCGCTATTTCCTTGAAATAGCTCCTCAATTACCATCACTAGGCTGAGTGGACCCGTTGACTACACGTAAGCCTTCCAGAATTATATCTGTATTACCATAAAACACCGCTCAGGTTGGTGTAGTGGTAATGCTCTAGACTTGTATTCGGGAGGATGTCGGTTGAAATCTCGGCTGGCACTCCCAACTATCCTGAGTATTGGCTTGCGTAGTTTTCCTCAGTCTCTGAAGGCAAATATACGGGTACATAGGCTACGGCAGCTTCCTTGCAAAATCTTTCCCAGTTCATTATTCTCCAGTCAACCTACCATTCGATGCTATAGTTTTGATATTGACAGCTTCGTACAATAACCCAGAAAAAAAGTAGCATAAATCGTGATATTCTGTAACACACGAGTTTGCGATGTTTCATGAAAGCGTGTGTGCGCGCGCGCAAGGAATGAGAATGTGACAACTACAATGAGAACTAGATTAGTGCTCTTGTCACGCTACTCACTTGACACATATAAATACGTGTGCCTGAGCAAACAAAATGGTGGAACAAAGCGAAACATTCCTCAGAATACGCAACACTCATACACAGCTTTCCTACAATATATTCGTTTCAAACGATTCTCTTATTACAGATCAGCATTGATGTTCAGGACATAAACATTGGCACTTACAAGATTTTAGTCCAAGCGGGGAAGGGGTTAAACGGCAAAGTTGCCTTTGCGCGTAATTAATTACGCATCACGCCATGAAGACGTATGAGGAAGTAAAGGTATTACTCCACTCTTTACTAACCTCCGTACTAGATGGAGATGAGTGGTGAGCTTCACGCCCCGGTTACTTTACTTCCGGGGAAAGAACCCCCGGTGTCCACTGGATAGGAGTATGGGTGGGGGTTCAGAGAGGGGTCTGGGTGTTGTGGAGAAAAGAACAATCCGTTGCCCATACCGGGAATCGAATATAGATTCCTCGGACGTCCAGTCTGTAGTCTATCGTTATATGGACTGAGCTACGCAGCCAGAAAATTTGAACACATAATTACGTTTAATCGCTGAAGTCTCTACAGATAGCGCTCGCATATTTAGGACCCAATAACAATTTTTACAAAGTGCATTTTAATTTTTGGTATAAATATTTGTTTGTTGAAGAACTATGCTACAAGCCACAAGGTCGCGCGTTCCAATAAGGAGTTTTCAATTCACCCAATCCTTCCAGCCACACTATGGTCCTGGGGTCGACTCACCCTCTAACAGAAATGAGTAGCAGTAAGTCTTCCTGGAGCCGGTCACGGTAGCCGAACGGTCTAAGGCATGAACTGTCTTCGCTCGCTCGGAAGCCGGGATCGTGGGTTCGAATCCCACTCAGGGCATGGATGTTTGTGTGCGTTTTTCTGTGTTTGTCTACAGGTAGAGGCCTTGCGACAAGCTGATCACTCGCCCAAGGAGTCCTACCGAATGTGTAAGATCTAGTAAACCGAAGTGAAACGGAGAGTTTCATGGAGGTAGGCCTAGGCCCAAATTGGGGCTGTAGCGCCACAGGAAAAAAAAAATCTTCCTGGAGGGAAAGGGTGGTCGGTGCGTAAGGCTGACAACCTCACAGCCACCTATAAAATGTGGGAACCTCGACATCTCACAACCTTATGTGCCTCCACGGGCTGTTTAACCTTTTTTTTTTTACAGATATTTGATAATTCTGACGATTTTTAAAAATCCAGGGGAAGTGGAAGAAGTCTAGCTTCCCTGACTGTATTGTGCGAAGAACACAAATCATGAATCCCCTATTTATATTCCTATTATTTATCTCTCGTACGTCCAAATATTGCTTCAGCACCGTGTTCCCGCTCAGTCTTATTCCTTCAGAGTGGGAGATTAAATTTCACGCCAATACAAAGCAGCAGATATACAATTTTGTACGTGTGTGGGTAACTTTCGGATTGATAACTACGGATATTTTCGTCTCCAATTTTACATCCACGCTGAGAGATAACTGCATTTAAAACGGCCCATCCACATAACGAGAAGAGTTTTATACCCACAAAACTGACACTCTAACGTGGGAGGTAATATCTATGTATAAATAGTACTATATTCTTGGATGTGAGGCCGTGTTGTTGGCTAGAAGACCCTGAAGATGGATACAGTGCGGTTCTCCAAAACTCGGCGAACTCGTGCTAGACTATACGGTGTCACACCCCAGAAGACAGTGCTCTTCACACTCACCGCTGTCAAAAACCCAAATCCAGTAATCTCTACACGAACTTCCGGTTGTCACATAATAATTTTTAGGGCTTAACATTCTAAAGCACATTGGTTACTACATATACCATCTACTTTAACATTTACAAATTCTGAGTTTTGTCCACACTGGACATTCATGTGTTGCGTACAATTGTCATAATGAACACCTATTATGCTCCCCCCCAAACAACATTAACCGTCTGGTCTTTACAACGAAGACAAGGTGTTTCCTGCGAGGTAGGAACAGAATTTTTGTTAATATCCGCATCTTCTGACTGGCAACTATTCATGTTGTGCCCAATACTGACGCCTGATGGCAGTTGTACTGACAACTGCAGATACACTGACAATTCCTGCTGTCTAGGATGGTACCTCAACAAAAATTTCGCATCTTCTGACTGACTAATAAAATCAGGATTCATGTTGGATCCAGCACTGATGCGGCATGACAGTTTTACTGACAACTGCAGTTAATCCGTAAACAATTCCCGCTGTCTCCTTTTCGTGTTTCAAACAGTTAAAGAAACGTCAAACGTGACTTTTGTGTCGGTAAGTATTAAGCCTGGCCGGTCACGGTAGCCGAGCGGTCTAAGGCATGTACTGTCTTCGCTCGCTTGGAAACCGGGATCGTGGGTTCGAATCCCACTCAGGGCATGGATGTTTAGTTTGTGTGTGTGCGTTTTTCTGTTTGTGTACAGGTAGAGGCCTTGCGACGAGCTGATCACACGCCCAAGGAGTCCTACCGAATGTGTAAGATCTATAAAAACCGAAGTGAACGGAGAAGTTCATGTAGGTAGACCTAGGCCCACTGGGGCTGTAGTGCCACGAAAAAGAAGTATTAAGCCTAACAGGAGTAAACACTAATAGATGTATGATGGACATACTGTCACGTGTCCGGGGTTCCGTGACAAATAATTGTGGATTCAGGATTAGACGGAGCTGTTTTATTGGACAAGTCGTTTAAAATTACGATTACAATCGCTCTGAAATAGCGCCTTCCAGACGATGCGACCTGACTAGTCCCTCACCCCTCAAGTTTCCTCTTCTGTTCCCCGCTCTGCTCTGTTCGCCACTGAACTCAATTCCGATCTATTCTGAGTCTGAGTCTCATTTTACGACCGACGGTCAGTCGGCCAGTCTATCTTGGCATAAAGCACCCATCTGGGGCTTGCGACCAGATCTTTATTACTGTTTGACTTTTTTTTTTGTGGGCGCCCTCTCTGACGAGAAGACAGGTCTGTCTTTTGTATATGTTGCCGGTTTTGCCAGCGCAGTCTTTCTTGGGTCCGAGTCCCTTGGTACTCGAGACCATATATTACTGTCTCAAATTTCAGACTTCCCTTTTCGTCGCCTCCTATGACTCGCAGGGTCGCGGTGGAGGTACTCGAACCCGCCTCCACACGAGACCTCGCTCCTCACGACAGTTCTGTGTTCCGTTTGTTTCTTATCTTCTACAGCCGGACGGACTAGAAGACACCTTCTTGAAGGGTTTCATTTCCCGTGTTAGCTAGTGTATCAATAGCTGGTCTATTCATTGCCGCGGGAACGTGTTTTCATTTTTAGGTAACACGTTGATTTTATCTCTAGCTATTGGTTGTTGCGGGGACAACGCTTATTGAGCCGTTGCCCGGCAATGGACGTCTGTATGCGCTGTCTCGGAAACGTGTTTTAACAAGCCGTTGTCTAGCAGTGGACGCCCGCTCATATATTCTGGCTTTCAGGCGGCACGCCACAATATGAATAAATAGTAGTGCCTTAGGCGGATATGGAATGACGTCACGAAACAAGCATCGCACTGTGCTGAATACACGGAAACGTGTGTTCGCCTCTGTAAGACAGACGTGAGAACTCTCAATCCTAACGTGACACGAGTAGGCCCACAGATCGTGATGATAATTGTCACCTATCTCACCACTTTCTCTGCAAAAAATGTGGGATCAGCAAGCATGCATGTAAAGTGGTTTCACGTTCCCTCGCCAAACGGTAACACAAAGGTAATGTAAACTTGTCTCCGTGCTTAATTAGTTAAGCACCACGTTCTGAAGACTATGAGATCCGCATTAAATGGAGGTGAGTGGTAAGGTTCACGCTCCGGCCGCTTTACCCCGAGGGAAAGAGCCCCCAAAACTCATTTGATAGGAGGCTGACGCTCCGGCCGCTTTATCCCGAGGGAAAGAGCCCCAAAAACCCATTTGATAGGAAGCTGGGTGTTTTCCCGAGCTGGTATGGACGCTGTGGTGAAGATAAAAATGGCATGCCCCTGCCGGGAATCGAACCCCAATTCCTCGGCCTTTCAGCTCGCCTCTATACTATGGTGGGATAATCTCAGTCTCGTACACTAACTCCTCGTTCAACATTCATAACTACGCTACCGATCTGACGCAAGTATATGCAGTCTTAAGATAAGGAAGAAAGCAAAGGTACTTGGTGTTAAAAAGGTGAAGTTATCCCCCTGCTTAAATATTTAAGCACTATGCCATGAAGACGCCGGTCACGGTAGCCGAGCGGTCTAAGGCGTGCACTGTCTTCGCTCGCTCGGAAGCCGGGATCGTGGGTTCGAATCCCACTCAGGGCATGGATGTTTGTGTGCGTTTTTCTGTGTTTGTCTACAGGTAGAGGCCTTGCGACGAGCTGATCACTCGCCCAAGGAGTCCTACCGAATGTGTAAGATCTAGTAAACCGAAGTGAAACGGAGAGTTTCATGGAGGTAGGCCTAGGCCCAAATTGGGGCTGTAGCGCCACAGGAAAAAAAAATGCCATGAAGACATATAGAAGAGGAAAGGCATAGCTTCACCTTTCTCGACCTCGGCACTAGCTGTCCGTGCTTAATTAAGCACCACGCCATGAATACATATGGGGGAGTGGAGGTATAGCTCCTCCATTCATGACCTCGGCACTAGATGGAGGTGAGTGGTCAGCTTCATGACCCGGCCGTTTTATCCCCGAGGAAGGAGCCCTCGATAACCACTGGATAGGAGGTTGGTTGGGCCGCGTCGAAGTCTGTCTGGACGCTGTAAAGAAAAATCTCTTGCCACTGCTGGGGACCGAACCCTGGCCGTCCAGCCCGTCACAACACTGGCATGAAATGCCCGCAGAATCACTTAATACTTGATTATGGATCTGACAGTTTAGCATGCAGAAGGCTGGTGGTCAGTTACAGACGAAGACTGTTACAATGGGTTGAGTTTACGAAGGGAATCGATGGGTGTAGCCGGGACATCTCAAACCAGAAACAGTCAACGAAAACATGACGAAAGGAGGTCTTAGAGCGCAGGTTGAAATATTCTGTTTTGATGTGGACCGCTGAATTAAATGATCTGAAAATGGACAATTATGCAGAAAAATACATTTAAACTAACTTCACGGAGCTGAGCCCTTATTGAGAAGCTGCCAGTTGTGCAGCTACTCAAGCACTTCCCAGTATTTTATGGAACCCGAAGGTTCATTACCGTGTTCACAAGAGCCCTCCACTGGTCCTTATCCTGAGCCATATCAATTCAATCCATACCATCCCATCCTATCTCTCTAAGATCCATTTCAACATTGTCCAACCACCTACCTCTTCGTCTTCCTAGTGGTCTCTTTCCTTCTGGCTTTCCCCTCAATATCCTACATGCATTCCTCTTCGTCCCCATGCGTACTACATTTCCTGCCCATCTCATCCTCCTTACCTTGATTATTCTAATTACAAGTTACGAAGCCCCTCATTATGCAGTTTTCTCCTACCTCCCGTCACTTATGTTATACATTGTAAAAACTTAATAATACTGCGTTAAATTTTAATTTCTTTCCATACTTAAAATGAGTGATATTTTCTGGAACGTAACGCAGTGCAGTCCGGTAGAATATTTTGCAGGAACATACTGACTCATTCTTCAGGAAGTGGGCTTCTGCTGGGGTTCATGGCGCTACATTCCAGATGATACTCTTCATAATTACCGCTGTGTTAACCTCAAACTCAATATACTTTCTCACTTCCTCTTCAATCGGGCCTACTCTACAAGATTTTTTTTGTTCGTTTCCAAATTCATTCGTTAACATTCTGTCCGCTTTGACTTCTTCACAGACGTCGAACAGACAATTTAAACATTAAATAATGTTCTATATACATGTTATATACCTGCAAAATATGCATGGTAACCGCCGAGACCATCATCAGGTGCGGGGGGACAATCAGACCATTTGCTTACGTCACGTTGAAACAGTTTAGGAATACTTTTACCGATGACTTAAAACTACGTGCTGTGATATGTATAGCCACTGCTAGGCAATGAAACGATAGATACATCCCAGCGGAAGCAAACGTGCGCAAGAACAGGACATCCATTGCTAGGCAACGGATCAGTAAACAAGCCTCCTTAACAACAGGGGCTGTGTTTTCTGCGTGGTCCGTGCAAAGTGGTTATGAAAAAGAGTTCAGCAGTATAGAGCAGCATAGCACTCGAGTAGAGTCGAGTTTCGAGACGCCAGCCTGCCAGGATATGAGCTTGGGGGCAGAGGAATTGAACTGAGTCGAGTTTTTGGAATTGACACTTGCAGAATAATGACAAGAAAGGAATCAGGCTGTGAAAAGAACTTTTCATGTGTCCTGCAGTTACAGTGAGACCGTGTGGAAATCCGTTGCCAGGATAAGACTAATGAAGGCTGAGAACCCTAGTGCGTGTGTAACGGTGGACTGTAAAGTGTGGAAGTAGCGATAGCGCTGTACTGCCTGCAGTCCCGAGTTGTGTGAATAAGGTGTCACTAAATCCAATCATCCAATCCAAAACCCGTCTGTGTATCACCCATGTGTGTCACAATACTTTTAATTTTTATTATTAATATCTAGAATATTTCCTTTTCTTTAAATTTATATTTTTTTCATGATTCCCGGGTGGAATATGACGGCCAACAGGCCGATGGAGGGATGTACAGAGGCACCGACAGGCGCGATTTGTTTTGTGAATAAATGTCCGGAAGGCATAATTGTCTGACTTGTTAACTGAGTCAACGTTTGTCCTATTATTCATCTCTGTAGCGTTGCGTGGTGACAGGTTTAAGAATTAAATTGCCGTGAAGATACGAGGTGAATATGAGCTGTTGCCGAGTACATAATACTAACTTTCCTACTCCGAGTCTTCTCATCCATCAGTGCTCTGTAGTCTACGTACTGAAGGTGGCGTAAAGTAACCCATAAAACAATGAACAAGAAATAGCGCTGTTAGGATGTGTTTCCTTACTCAGTTCAATGCATCTCTCTTTATTAGATTTGCTCCTGGTGCCATCATCCGAATCATTCCATCTATGAATATTTGCGTGGAAGCATGCAAAATGAGAATTAAAACATTTCAGTTACGTTCATAGGTGCTGTCAGTTTTACCAGGGGAATGCCAGTTTTCCAAGGGAGACTGCCAGTTTCCCAGAGGGACAGACAGCTTTCCAAGGGGTCAGCCAGTTTCCCAGAGTGAGACACAGCTTTCCAATGGGTCAGCCAGTTTTCAAAGGGGACAGACAGCTTTCCAAGGGAGACAGCCAGTTTCCCAGAGGGACAGATAGCTTACCAAGGGGACAGCCAGCTTTCCAAAGTGGAGCCAGAAAGTTTGCTTACAAACTTAGATTTAAAAACTTTAAGACCGCTAGATGATTCAGGACAGAATAATGTTAAAAATTCTTTCAATTTGTGGTAATAATATTTGGCGTACTCCCTTCTTATTTTTAGAATTTTGATTATTTTGAAAATCCCACTGGAAAGGGGGGGGGGGGGTTTATCAGCTTGACCCCCCAACGTCCGTGACCATGTTTATGGTGTGCTGTGATTCCAAGATACCGACAATGATACCAACACGACCTACGACCTGGACACGCTTTCTCTGGTCAGTTTATCGTGGGTCAGCTGAACGTTACGTAAGAAATGGCTGGCTCGCGTAACACACAAGTTATGCTGTCGTAGCGTTTCTATTTCACATGCCTGCAGCATACAGATTAAGCAGACGGACAGGCCCGTGACTAACTTCGTTTAGAAGCCCGCCTTTTGCACAGTTATGGAATTTTTCTCTATTTCCCAATATGGACATCGCGGCAGCAAGAAGCCTTCATGCGTGGAGAGTAATTACACATTTTCAGTCCGAGTTTCGGTAGCTGAAATTTGATTAACAAACTCCTTGAATCCATTAGCTCAGTTCAGCGGCTCCAGAATTATGTTCTGCCATTGAAATCGAGTAATTGAGGTCTTTTCCATATTTCTCTGAAATAGCATTTCATCAGTTTTACACAATTCTTGGCAATATCTTATATAAGTTTTATATTTTATTTATCATTTATCTCTGCTAGGAGCCGGGATGGCTCAACCGGTATAATGACGGGCTACGGGCTGGACGGTCGAGGAGTCGGGATTCGACTCCTGGCAGGGGCAACAGATGTTTCGTTTGTCTGTAGCGTCCACACCGCCTCTTGGGGGTCCAGACAGCGTCATATACAATGGGAACTTTCGGCTGTTTTCCCGGAAGTAAAGTGGATGAGGTCTGGAGCTGACCACTCATCTCTATCCAGTGCCCAGGTCTAAAATGGTGGAACTATGCGATTACTCCCTCATACGTTTTCATCGGGTGGTGTTCAATTGGGGGGGGGAGTTACTTTCAGCTTTATTTCGAGCACATGAAATTAAACGGCAGGTGAATGGGTTACGAAATATCCGTCGACAGCCTAACATTCCTCAGTATCTATACAGCACCGAATGATGTGGTGGTTCATAAATTTGAAATGAATGACAAGGAAGCGGTCGTGGCCTAATCAAGGTACTTTACAGACATTTGTCTGGAGGGACTGAATAATACCACGCCCCCCCAGTATCGATAATCGATTTCCCGGCCGAACACTTCCGAATATGAGTTTTAGATTGTTAATGCTACGCCAACCTGTTTGGTGGAAACCACTTTCGAATTCAGGTTACCCAAGACAGTCATAAAGTATAATGATTACAGCATTATGCTCATACATATTCAGCCTGGTCCCTTATAATGGCGGGTGCCAGCGGAAATGGAACTGGATACTCACGCTTCAACTGCGTCACAGAAACATGGACCTACGTCACGCATGAATGCGTCAAAGCGCCACCGGTTCTCTTGTACCACAGAGCAGGCACCTTTCTCTGGCAGCGCGCAAGCACAGGAGTGTCAACCATACACACCGGCCCCCCGCGGTCTAAGTCATGAACCGTCTTCGCCTGCTCGAACACTGGGATCGAGGGTTCGAATCCCACTCGAGGCATGGACGTCTGTGTGCGTTTATTGTGTGTGTATGTAGCGGCCTTGCGACGGGCTGATCACCAGTACACGGAGTCCTACCGACTGTGTATAGGATTCATTTATTCATTTTTTCATTTGCTTTCCACATCGCAGTACAACAGCCGTTCAAACCACTCTGGTCACGCCTGTTTCTGTATAAACTTGAACCATCTCGAGCATCATTTGCTCTGTGCTTCAAGTTGCTGCTGATGACGCTGCTACAGGCATCAGTTTTTGGTTTTTGGTGTCTCTCTTCGTCTGATGCCTACCCTTTGACCTGCCCAGCAAGGGAGGCCTTGCCAGTAGCTACGCTACGCTACCGCTGGTATAGCTCTCAGGGTCCTTGGCCGTATAGGATCACGAAACAGAAAAAGCGATTAGGGCCCAACAAAGGGTTGTAGAACCATAGATAAATTAGTCGGTATAGCTGCTGGACGGCCAGAGTTCCATTCCCGGTGGCAGCAAGAGACTGTTCTCTAATCCGCAGGGTCCAGACCGGTTCTGGGTCCCACCCAGCCTCTTATACAATAGATACCGGAGGCGTGATGCTGACCACTCACCCCCATTCCCTCATACATCTTCATGGCGTAGTAAATGATTGCGTAATTCATTACGCAAATGGACTTCAACTTTTATTACTTCTTAATGGTTCTATCTTCTGTGATGTAAGTCCGTGTAGTCTGTTCAAAATCAGTTAACGTTTCGGAGGAACACGGTGCCTCAATCTGAATCTGCTTACTACCTGTTTCGTGCTGTTTCCTTGCTTGGCTTATACTTCGGCCATGAATATGGAGACATGTTCCTCCGAAATGCTGGTTGACTTTCAACGTGTTAGATGGCGTTAAATTTCGGAAGACGAAATTCTTCATAGCCACCGGTGTGAAAACTTCAACTCCTGAACGGATACAATGTTTTGAAACATGAATAGTGCAACATAGGAGATAGAATATAAGTGACATTTTTTAATAATTTCTATTGTGATTTTACTTAGCTGAATAATGGATATACAGCTCTTATGCCCTAAGGAACTACACGCATTTATAACCTGTAAAATATTGAAAAATGGAAACTACAATTAAGGACTAATGCGATAATACGGTACAATGAATCGACGCGTTTTCACGAATATTCGTTCATTCGCCATGTAATAGCGAAAAAAGAAACGCAGTAAAGACATAAAGAAATAATTATTTTACTAACGGTTAGAAGAGTACTATATTATGGGCTTTATAGCGTGTAGTCAGGTAGAAATCCATAGACGTTTCGCAGCAGCGCATTATAATCAAAGCCTCGCTCCGATTTCCGCCTCCTTCCTGGTTTCTTGATTGCCTCACCATTCGGCCCTGATTATGAAGGCTCTAAATTCCTTCGAAACGTCAATGAACATAGTCACCGCTCTGAGAGCCTCAAATCCAACATATTAATGGTTCATTTGAATACGATGTTAGTGTCTCAGGGAGGGGAATTTGTGGGTTCATTACGTCACTATCAGCAGCTAGACCGCAGTCGGCATGGCGACTGGCTACGGACCGGATGGTCGAAGGGTCGGAGTTCGAGTCCTTGTAGGGGTAAGATTTTTCTCCACGTATTCTCGACGTCGGCAAGGAGGCAAGTGGTCAGCTTCACGCTTCGCCCGTTTTACCCCCGGTTCCCAGTGTATAGGAGTCAGGGTGTCCCCCAGACCTGGTCTTGACTGTACCGGGAATTAAATCCCGACTTCTCGGTAGTCCAGCCTGGTCACTATATCCACTGAGCTATCTGAGGTAGGAACTGAATTACTAAATATTACTGAGGGGGCGCGCCATGGCTCAAGCGGTAAGTCACTGCCTTCCCACCGCGGCGGCCCGGGTTCGATCCCGGGTCTGGTCAAGTCGGATTTGTAGTGGACAAAGTGGCGCTGTGGAAGGTTTTCTCCGAGTATTTCGGTTTCCCCTGCCAATCTTCATTCCACCAATTGCTCCACAATCACCCTCACCTATCATCTGGGGCTGGTACAATAGGCCAGAAGTGGCCGCAGTACAAGGGACTTAGTCCCACCCCACTAGCAATAAAAAAAAATTATTACTGAGATGAATTTCAGGCTTTAATGGACTCAGAACCTATGATATGAAGAAAATACAACACAGAATGATCGCTTTACACAGTTTACAAGGAGGATATCCTGCCTGCTACATACCGGCTTCCTGTTCTTCAGAGCTTCTGTTTGTGCTGCTTGGTTCGAGATTCATATCACGCAAACAATGCGATTAGGAACTCAAGACCTTCCGATTAAGTAAATCTTATTATTAACGTAACGGTTGGTTGCCCAACGTGAAGAAGATGCGTTATAATGATGCTTCATCATCCTCCATCACAACGTAAAAACATGTTAAATGTCAACAAGATGGCGTAACTGCACCCAGCTGTTTATTACTTATGTCGCCGTTCATTTGTTACAACAATCAGTGTGACCAAATCTCTGCACTGGCTGCATGGACACATTTGAGGCTGCGGGTGAAATATCAAGTATATGTACATGTAATTCGTACTGGATTTCGACAGAATTCAATCGTGTTGCCATCTGGTGTGGATACTTCTCAGCATCGCAAGTGAAGTTACACTGTTCAGAACATTGGCTGTATCTCGATTTGGGGGAAGACAGAAAGGAAATCGAAGAGAGAATAAATAAATGGAATCTTGAAGTTTTACAGTGGGTAAAGAACTGAAAAGTAATACGGCCAAGATGGACCATTGGCATTTCAAGGAACATAAAAATATAAGATTATAAGTTGACGAACCAATTATTAATAAAGTGGAGAGATTTATGCATGTGGGAAGCGAAATAAAATCGAAAAGAAAGACCTACGGAGAGATCAACAGAGGTTTATAAAAGAGTTTTAAATTTAAATATAAAACGAATATAACGGAATAAAATGATTAAAAACAATACAAAACAACAGATTTGTTCAATTATTGTGTTTCCGGACATTATCCATCGTCCTGTTATTACAACGTTTCGGAGACTGCACTGTCTCCGTCTTCAGGTGCAACCTACTCAGTTTGGCCCAATCGACAGAGCTAATTCCTGTAATTAAACATATTTAACACGGATACTAACATACAATATCGAAACACGAACCCGTAAAAGGATAAGCGAAACCAAATACAAGCAGCAGATATAAAATAATTGAGTACAGAAGGAGAAACAAGAAGGGATGGAATTAGAAATTCTCACAGGCGTTGGAGTTCAAAATTCATTCAAAGGGCCAGGAGAGAAACGATTACAACGGGTTGGCCATGTAGAGAGGATAGAACAAGGATACCTGTAAGGGCATAAGACTTAATATTTAGAGAAAAGAGACTTATGGAATGACCAAGAACAAGATGAACTAGCTAGGTACTGAAACACAGCAAGAAGAGAGGAAAGAGCTGTGGGAAGAGAGAAGAGATTGTAGACTTTTCGTCCAGTGTCACGTATAAAACGGACATGATGCTAGGAGGAGGAGTACGAGTTCAGCTTTGAGTTTTGTTTGCATTTCACAAATACGGGGTTTGTGAAGTCGGTAATTAACCTCCGGGTTCCATAAATGGTGAGGAATTTCTTAATTAGCAGAATTACAATTAGTTTCTCAAGAAAGATTATGTTCCTTGGACATACTCTGAAGCTGCTATGATGTTGTCAATTACAAGACTTTAAATGCAACCTCTGTATGTTGACAGCCAACATTTCCCATGAGGACACTTCCCTCATTATATTTGACAGGCTTATCAACTACTTGTTGCTCCAAGTACAGATCTGATCCTTACTCAAGGATAATTCCTTGAGTCACTGCACATCATGGTCGAATGGACAGATCTTTGTTTCGTACTCATAAAGTCCATAGATATAATCTCGGCCTGGAGACAGGTTCCCATGACTGACAATTTCTGTAATTTTCTCAGTCCCTCCAAGCAAAGACCGGGCTAATGCCTTAAATTACACCAAACGCTTCCCTCCACATATTTTCCAATTCATTAAGCACGATCAACGAATCACTTTATTATACAGTGTGAGTTACAATGTCGTTAAATAAAATATAAATAAATATAAATGGACACCGCGTCGAATAGTAGCACTCTGCACTGTATTCGGATGATACTGGGTTCAAATCTTGGTTAGTGATTTCCATATCCTTTCTAATTCATTATTCAGTAATCACTCTATCATTCAACAGTATATATTTTGGTCCACTGAAACCATCCTTAAATAAAACATAAACAAAGGGAAGGATTCACAGTAGCGGGAGGCTCAGGGCAATCAAAATGTGGGCCCCCATCATTAACAAGAAATTTACGTCATGACAATTCTCCCTCCTGTTTTCTTCTTCTTCTTTTTTTATTTCCTATAATGACCAAAAATAACATGATTTTAGAGAACCGAATGTCTAACGAAAATCTGCTACGGAGGACCGGGGGCCCCTTCAAATCTGGCCCTTTCTAAAACCGGTAAAGCTATATCTGCAACAGGCAGTGTTGTGAGGCGTCGAGGAACCCACATTTTCTAGACAATCGGCTCACAGATGGCAGTGAGGTTGTCAGCCTTACGCCTCGGCCGCCCTTTACCCCCCAGGAAGATTCCTGGTACTCATTTCTGTTAGAGGCTGAGTCGACCCAGGGCCCTAGTGCTGCTGGAAGGATTAGGTCCATTCGAAAAATCCAATGACCTCATCGGGAATCGATCCCGCGACCTTCCGGCTTGTAGCATAATGCATCAACCAACTACGCTACCGCGTGCCCTAGCCCTGTGTAAATAAATAAAATAAAATGAATGAAACGAGATATGAAGGTATGACTTCTCGTAACATAAATTAAACTCAAACTACCACTGTGAGTTAAACCATAGTTACACATGCTCAGATAAACCTGATAAACCTAATCTTCCCAGCCGCACTAGGCCCTGGGGTTTACTCAGCCTCTAACAGAAATGAGTACCAGGAATTAATGAAATAATTTTCCTGGGGAGTAAAGCGCGGCCGGCGCGTAGGGCTTACAACCTTACCGCCATCTTTGAGCCGATTGTCTAGTCAATGTGGGACCCTCAACGTCTCACAACCCTATGGGCCTTCACGGCCATACCTTTACTTTACTTTAAATCATCTCCAACACAGTTTCGACAATGCCCTTTACAACACGAGGTTTCTTATTTCCATATGCAAAAAGAAAAACAAAGAGAAACGGAAGGAAATGACGTCAAGCTGTGTAACATTTGTTTAATAGTGTATTCCTACATTAACAGGGCGAACAACATGACGGAAGGCAAATCACTGCAGCCTCAGAAAGTGGACAGAACTATGGCAACCAAAAGGGCCGGACATTTAATCCAGTCCATCACAAGTACTGAAACATCAATACAGAGATTCGAGTCCTGTCCAGTTGGGTGCCGGTGTCTTACATGCGTTGGCGGGAGGGGGATACTAAAACTGATAAAAAGAAACCTAGTGTCAGGATATGAACTGGATTAATCTGGCTAAGGACAGGGGAGTCAGTGCTGAAGACTCCGACAGCCTTCAGACAGTAAAATAAGCCATGAGTTCCGTGAGACTCGAAACCAAAAATCACTGTTCTGGCGAGAGCCAGCAGAAATTTAGCAGTCAGTCAGGACAGGGTTCAGTGGCGAGCTTTGCGGGCAGGGCAATGAGGAATTTATTTGCTTCTCAAAAAGGACTCTGCTACATAAACTGACTTTTATTTTTTATTTGTGTATGGTGTATGTAACGACGCTTTCAATAATTAAGCTTACTTAGCATCGACTAGTAACAGGATTAATTAACAATGAATTAGAGAGGATGTGGAAATAGGCGGTACATGGCAATCCCAGGATTTGCCTAAAGGAAATGTACAGAACCACGAATAAACTCACTTCAGCAGGTCTCATTGGCGACATTTGTAATCACCTTTGAGGCACTATGCTACAAGGCGGAAGGTCGCGGGTTCAAGTCCCGATGAGGTCATTGGATTTTTTTAATTGACCTAATCCTTCCGGCCGCACCATGGCACTGGGGTTGACTCAGCCTCTAACAGAAATGAGTACCACGAATTAATNGGACCTAATCCTCCAGCCACACTATGGCATTGGGATTGACTCATCCTCTAACAGAAATGAGTACCAGGAATTAATTAAATAATTTTCCTGGGGAGTAAAGCGCGGCCGGCGCGTAAGGCTGACAACCTTACCGCCATCTTTGAGCCGATTGTCTAGATAATGTGGGACCCTCAACGTCTCACAACCCTACGGGCCTTCACGGCCTGGTACAGGGATAGCTTTACTTACTTTTCACTTTACCTCCCGAATATAAAGCAAGAATGCCAGCCATTGGATCGTGACGCTCGGTCCGAACAGTCAATAAATTCAATTCAATCAATCAATCAATCATATAGAAAATGGAACAATATTAGTAACTCGAAAATGTCCCAATATCAACTTTACTAAAAATCGGTTTGTGTGTTTATGTCCGCTCCACAAGGACAGGAACGTGTCTAGAACCTGCACCACCAGGGTTCTTAAATTTGCTTTCTTACGCCTGTCACCAGGAAATGCCTAGTGGCCCTCTTCGAAGTGACGGGATAACGGAGCCTCAACGCACGCTGAATCCTAACTAAGCAGCTCGCTTGAACGTACGGC
Organism: Cryptotermes secundus; assembly: GCF_002891405.2. Taxonomy (NCBI): domain Eukaryota; kingdom Metazoa; phylum Arthropoda; class Insecta; order Blattodea; family Kalotermitidae; genus Cryptotermes; species Cryptotermes secundus. Next base: position 3,792,666 of record NW_019743656.1, read on the forward strand.
ACGGAATCAGGAAGCGAGTCTCAAACTTCCTTAGAAACTCTGGGGAGAACTAAAGACCTACTTTCCTTCGCTACGACAGGGACAGCGTAGAAAACGACGCATCCAATAATTTTTCGTTCCCGCGGAATCGTCTTTATCGAGTTGTTACCTAGCAACGATAAGGGAATACACAGACACACGCGTCCAACAATTCTTCTCTTGTTGCGTGTTTTCGTTGCCGAGCCGTTGCGTAGCACCGAAAAGAGGGATACAGCTAACCGAGCCGTTGTCTTGCAACGATAAGATACATATTCAGACACACTGACTGATGAGAGGGACTTATTGAATACGCCGCTGAGGTGGGCTCAGGTGCCATGATATACATAATAAGTTTAAGAAAGACTGGTTCAGTTATTAGTGGGAGATATACAGACACATAGACAGGATGGAGATAGCATAAGCCTACTTCAGGGAAGTAAGTTAAAATAAGAAAAAAAAAAGTACTCATATCGTTACCATAACAGATTAGTTGAAAACAATATCTTATAACGAAGTGTAGTTCGAAGATAGCACGACGTTTCGGAAAAAATGTCGTCTGCATCTTCAGGTTATAACATTAAGCCAAGTAAGAAACCATCAGAAACAGGATGTAAAGGGCTTTCGTAAAGTTTACAACCAGGATTTTAGAAACTGGATACATTTACATTATGACACTTTTGCGCATGTGCAAGCCCTTCACTCTAGTTACCAAATGTAAAAGTTTAGATTGGCTTTTCTTTCAAGGATTAAACTTCGAGTCCTATTCCGACACATAATGGGACTATGGACATTTTCAGTAGGGGGCATAATTCCTTGGATGGGGAATCAGCTCGTTCAAGTACTTTACAATTACAAGGCGACAAAGGATAATAACGAAAACGGGAAACATCCATCCTGTGAATGGAATTGGTGCATGGGAACCCGGTGTGGGGGCGTAGATGTTCTGCTCCTTGAAGAGAATAACCATGGTTTGAGCCACGTGTGCACAACACGGGCAACAACAGCGTACGAGGATTTACAATAAAAACAGTTTTTTTTTCCACTCAGAATTACTGGGTTTTTGGACTTCGTCCATCGTCTGCTATTCTAAACACCAAAGAACACAATGATTTTTTCTCTTAGTTTTGAACTGCATATTTCGTCAGAATCATTTCTGAAATTCTCATTTATTTTATGAAGCGACAAGTACAGTTATGGTACCTGCTGAAATATGGGGACAAAAAGGAAATTTCTCATTCATTAACCGGCCAAAGACGACGTCAAAAGGACCTGTGATAATGTGTTGCCTGGTCAGCTTTGCTGCGAACAAGATAAAAGGGTGAAGAGCAGGGAGAAAACGCCACTCCAGTGCCATTTCGTCCACGTTGGATCCCACATGAAGTCACCTGACATCGAACCAGAGGCCCCGCGGTGAGCAGCTAGTGTCAAACCCTCTGAGCTATGGCTTGAAAGGATTCTGACGATGATGTATGCTGCACTTCTTCTGGCTTATTTTGGACATCATCCATCGTCTGGTATGTAAAAGACAAAAGACCACCACGTTTCGGAGTGGGCCCAGTGATTGAGACTAGCTCTTTCTAACGGGCCCAACTGAGTAGGTTTATTTTTCCCTACCCACCTGAAGTCGGAGACAGATGCAGTCTCCGAAACGTGGTGGTCTTTTGTCTTTTACATACCAGACGATGGATGATGTCCAAAATAAGCCAGAAGAAGTACGTCTGAGCTATGCTAGTTTGCAAAACGGAAAAGTATCGTCGATTATTTATTTGAATAAAAAAGCGTAAACTTGTCCCTAGACTTAACTAATTAAGCACTATGACATGAAGACGTATGGGGGGAGTGGATGTATAGATGCAAGTATTCTCGAATTCTGCATTAGATGGAGATGAGTGGACCTCACAACTGGTCTGGACGCTGTGGAGAGAAGAATCATGTCCCTACCGGGCCTCGAATTCTGACACCTCGGCCTCCCAGCCCGCAGCCAGTCGCTATCCCGGCTCCAATTTATTTAAATAGTCTACGAAAGGCCTTGCGTGTTTTCACACAACGCACTTTCATTTATTTGGGCAATGTGAACAACTGATCACTCACTCTACACATTACAACACGAATTTTTATTTGAACACTGCAATTCGAGAACACATTGTTGTCGCGAGAATGTCCTCACAGAATTACCACACTCCACGTGTTGGACATATCCTGTCATTATGGGAACAGCGGTCAGGGGTGTAACAACAGTGGACATTACTCAAGCGTGTGTCAGTAACAAAACTACGATATCTAATCCCGACAACAGTAGAAGCGAATCCAACACTGATCCCTTAACCACATTATGAGGTCTGATAAAGAACCCAAACAGAACGAAGTCTCTCTCTTTCTTCACACACACACACACACACACACGCATATATAAACTGCGGTGCACAAAATGACACTAGGGCGAATTTTCTTCCGGTATGTCGGTTTCCCCTGCCAATTCTAATTCCACAAACTGCTCCATATCCATTAATCAACATATCACAACGCTATATACAGCATAAACCCGAATATAAGGTGGTCCTAATTTTCCAACGAGAAATCAGAAAATAAGTCTTTGAGAACAGTCAACAAGACATTTAGTTTTTAGAACTGTAAATAAAAAGAAGTGAAAACCATGCCATTATGAATAATACATTAAAAATTTATTACCTTATACAGAGTGTTTCAAGAGGAAAGGTCAATATTCTGGGAGGTCATACTAAGCAAAAATGTGTATATGTACATGTATCCTATTCCGAACGGTTTTCGAGATAAAGCTACTTCACGGTACAATTCCAAAACTGTTGATGAGAAAGATATATTACGTACTGTTTCTAATACCGGTATTTATTGTTCAAGTGACAATGTTTGTACATTTTTACCCAGTATAATACATTTTCGAAAATTCCACCGTCAACATCAATGTACTTTGCAACTCGTGCGAGGACATGGCGTTTTGCTCGTCTGTACAGTGAAATAGCTGTATTTCGGAAACCGTTCGGAATATGACACATATACGTGTATACTTTCTTGCTCAGAATTACCGATACTATGTCCTCCCAGAATATTTACATTTCCTCCTGGGACACTCTGTATAACTAGGAATTTTCACAAACATCATTTGAATTAACAATTTGAAGCCCTCATAATCATTTGCTTTGTATTTATTCTAATAGATCCGAAAATGAGACGATCCCTCTTTTCTAAGAGGCAGTATTTTAAAAAAATTTCAACTTATATTCGGGTTAATAAGATCGACAGCGTCGTTGACTAACCGGAAGTAGCCTACACATCCATGGGCCGGTTGTTCTCCTGTCAGTATGATAACACAAAGTAGCTGGGACCTTAAGGAAGGAATAACACGCACATTAAGAAATTAAAGTGCTTTGGCATTTGCCTGTAGGGAATATTATTTTTTTTATTGCTAGTGGGGTGGGACTAAGTCCCTTGTACCGCGGCCACTTCTGGCCTATTGTACCAGCCCCAGATGATAGGTGACGGTGATTGTGGAGCAATTAGTGGAATGAAGATTGGCAGGGGAAACCGAAGTACTCGGAGAAAACCTGCCCCAGCGCCACTTTGTCCATCACAAATCCCACTTGACCAGACCCGGGATCGAACCTGGGCCGCCTCGATGGGAAGCCAGCGACTAACCGCTTGAGCTATGGCGCGGCCCTGTAGGGACTAAGAAAACTACGAAAAAGGAAACTGAAGTCATAAGATACACCGTCACACAAAATTACATTTAAAAATGTTCTGCTTTTAATTCTTTACGTACCGTAAATGATCATCAGTAGGCACTTTACCCTAATCAGCCAAATATGTACGTATATATCTGTAAAATATTGAGACGCATAAAAATAAACAAGGTACATAAAATGTACACAAAAGTATGCAGTCTACACAACAATGTTCTGTATTTAAAAGAAACGTGACACTATCGTATCAACATTTGTTTTTATTGGCGCTACATGTTTCGACCCTTATACTGGGACATCATCAGGCGTACAATGATACCAGATTCAGTTGTTGAATTGCATCTAACTCTTCAATAAGGATACGTATCGTGCACTTGAGTGTTTTTAAATGCACAAATTGAGTCTTTCAGTTAAAATTTTAAAATACTTAGGTAAAAAAGAATTAAAATTAGATACTAAAGATTAAAACACAAGAATTAAAATTGTACTAAAATGGAAATGAAGCGTTTTGCGATAAATTTCTTTAAAACCTTCTGACCGCTACCTGTTGACGTGATTTTCTGGTGGTAGAGGCGACTGTAGTGTGGGGCGCCTGCGTATTGGGATCTTCTCACATGTTAGATCGTGTGGTCTTGGCCTTAGTATCATCTTGTGGAGCTTATATTCCTTATTCTGTGTGTCACCAAACATATTGTTTATTTGGAGTGACGTATATTAGATTTTCTTATGATGATATGTGTACGTGTTGCTCCCTGTGTTGGTGTTGTCGCTATGTTGTAGCGTAAACATAAACATAATTAGGTAAATACAAACAGGTTTCAATCTTATAAAACACGATAATCCCTCCATAATATCCGATCTCTGACCTAATACTTGCCATCAGGATCTTACTGATTATGAAGCGGGAATTCTAATCAATTGCCCAATACAGCCTGATGCAAAATAAGAAACTGTTTCCATGAAATTACAGACACGTTTGAAATCTTTAACCGATCCAAACGCTGTATACCCTTGAGGTCTACATACAATCCCTCTGGCAGTGAATCGTTCTAATTGCAACAGAGGTCCTATTACACTACCTAATGGTCTCGTAACACGCACCTACACGTAATACTGTTTTCCGCTCAGTTGGTGTGAAGGTGCGTGGATCAAGATCTGATGTCGGGTATTGCGTACGGTTTCGTGATCTAACCTAAAACAATACTGAGTCTTGACAAAGATTTCAATTAAAAATTTCATTGCGTTATAGGGAAATCAAACGTTGGTTCTAAATGTTTCTGACGATTCTGTATATCACTCAGAATTGCTGGGTTTTTGGACTTTGTCCATCGTCCGGTATTCTAGAAAACAGATAACACATCGTTTCGCAAACTGGATCTGTTTCCGTCCTCAGGTGTGGGGTGAAGACACTTACTCAGTTGGGTCCCTTAGAAAGAGCTAACCAGTCCAGTGATTGAGGTTAGCTCTTTCTAACGGACCCAACTGAGTAGGTGTCTTCATCCTAACCTGAGAACGGAAAGAGATCCAGTTTCCGAAACGTCGTGTCCTCTAGTTTCTAGAATACCGGACGATGGGTGAAGTCCAAAACCCCAGTAATTCCAAAGAACTGTTTTAAACAGAGGCCCGTGGATGATGTTAAAAAAGTCAGTAAGCGTGTTAATACACCATCGTCACGAACTTTTGAATCTTGTTTGAATTTTACCATGTACCAATAAAATTCGTAAAAACCTCGGTTATTTACGGTGTGACGCAAGTGTCTATGGAGCAACAATAAAACCAAAATATGGACCCGCCATTTGCATCAGAAACAATGGAATGTGTGTCAGAGCAACGGAAACTGGTAGCCCTGACCTCTGCCGGACGTAACCAACAACAATTCCACAATGTATGTTAACAATACTACAATTCGGGCCACACAGGCAAGCAAGGTCTCGGCTTTCGGCTGTTTAAACGACAGAAATGGTACCGACTTGTATTGCACGTACGAGTATTTGTAGCCACAGGTCGCCAACCGTACGTAAATCAAGAAGAAGGCAAGATTGGCGTATGGTGGTCTTGTGAGCTAGCAGCAATCTGTCCTGTCATAAAACTGTAGCAGTGTTACAAGTATGCCCTTAGTAAGCAGCTTGTCGCGCCATAGCTCAAGCGGTTAGTCGCTGGCTTCCTATCGCGGCGGCCCGGGTTCGATCCCAGGTGTGGTCAAGTGGGATTTGTGGTGGACAAAGTGGCGCTGGGGCAGGTTTTCTCCGAGTAATTCGGTTTCCCCTGCCAATCTTCATTCCACCAATTGCTCCACAATCACGCTCACCTATCATCTGGGGCTGATACAATACGCCAGAAGTGGCCGCAGTACAAGGGACTTAGTCCCACCCCACTAGCAATAAAAAATAATAGTAAGCAGCTTGCCGCTTGGGTTATCTTTGACCCTGAGGATAGAGGCTCTATATGCCTCCGAAACATCTGTAAACTTTTGCCAGACTGCATGGTATCATATCTCAGGCGACAATACTTTTTGAAAAAAATTAATATTTATTATTAATTAATTTAATTAAATATAATTCGCAGGGGCCTCTCCCATATCACAGCTCTGGGTCCCATTACCTATCATTCCGAACAACGATACGTGAAGATTAAGAGAGAGCTCTCAAGCGGCAATGTTTCTGACTCGATGTGCTTGCTTTGAATCTTGGCATAGACAGAGACTACCTTGACTAAGGAGTTATATCTTCCGGGATATAACGCCGTGTATTCCGTTGAAAGTCAGCCGACTTTCCGGAGGAACACATCGCCTACATCATCAGGGTCGAAAAATAAGTCAAGCATGAAACTAGCGTGAAGCAGGTAGCAAGCAGAGTTGTGCTGGTTTGTTGCTGAAGATAGAGGCGATATGATCCTCCGAAACGTCAGCTGAATTTCAACGGACTATACGGCGTTATATCCCAGATGATAACACTCATCATAACAATCGCTGTGAGAACTTCACACTCTACATTTTCTGAACGAGGTTTTTCGTTAATTTCCTAGTAGTACCACTTCAAGCAAATACCAAAACAGAACCAAGACGACCTGATATTTATCTCATTATTGACTATCAACCTATCGCTGGACATACAGTGTGAGTTGCTGACATCGTCAATAAATAAATTACAATAGATATGGAAGGTTGCGGGTTCGATTCTCGATAAGGCCACTGGATTTTTCAACTGATCTAATCCTTCCAGCCGAACTATGGTCCTGGGGTCGACTCAGCCTCTAACAGAAATGAGTACCAGGAATCTTCCTAGGGATAAAAGGCGGCCGGCGCGTAAGGCTGAAAACCTCGCAGCCATCTGTGAGCCGATTATCTAGAAAATGTGGGAGCCTCGACGTCTCACAACCCCATGCGTCTTCACGGCCTGTTACATACGAATTCGCGTACCACAATAAGTATTTGCGCCTGTTTCTTGCTTAACTTACTCTTCGGGCCTGAATATACAGGCGCTCTTTCCGAGAAAGTCGGCAGACATCTACAGAACTACACGGCATTAACCCCCTCCCCCCCACTTCTAAATCCTATTCCATTCATTCACAGCTGTTAAGATCCTCAAATCCAACTTCTGCGTTAATCATTCCGCGCAGAATTTCTACCTATCTGAAATGTCTATCTAGTTCTGAAAAAAAAAAAAAAGCCAGTCTCTCTCCCGACATTGGTGCTTTAATTAAAACTAAATAACTGCAATCCGAACAAGATTTCAAAGTCTGGTAATGCATGCAATGACGTAACACAGACCTCACTACAATCGATATGTTTACTGTAAACTGCAAAGTTGTGTAATACTGAATTCTCACTGGATCACAAGAAACAGAAATCGGACCAAGAGCCATGTCCATGTACGGCAACTGGTACTCCTGTCCGGATGTGGCTCTAGTACACATCTGCTCTAGATTGCAATAACCGGAGAATTTTTTATTTATCTGCAGTGGCGGAGAGCCACTTCACCCTCCAGAGTGTCAACATATCGACTAATCATTCCAGCATCCTCAAAACATTCGCAACTGATATTGGATCTGAGGTTCTCGCGGAAATTACTGGGTTGAAACCCCGTGTAGTTCGAAGGCAACTCGAAGTTTCAGGAGAAAATATTGTTCCCATCTTCAAGGTCGAAGAGTGAGCCAAGTAAGCCGATACCGACGGGGTCTGCTTGCTTCGAAGAGTCCTACCTTCTCGGTTATTACGCCGTGTAACTTTGCCACATGCTTTCAGCTCGTCTCGACCCCGAAGATGGAGAAAGGTCGCTTGATTTTTGACGCATCACATGGCGTTATATCCCAGGAGACAGAACCATTCACAACCACCGCTCTGATAACGTCAAATCTTACATTTGCTTGCTTCAATCTTACTGGTTACTCAATTTGGTTATATATAATTGTTTGCTTCGTGCTGTTTCCTTATTTGTCTTGCTCTTATACCCTGAAGATGGAGTCAGTAACAGTCTCCAAAACGTCGAAGAACTTCTATCAGACCGTATAAGGCGTCATAGCCTGAAATATACAAACTTCTCTTAGAAAGAAAGTAAAATCACTCTGCCATTGGCTCCCTCACAGTTCCTACCGGGCTAGAACTGGCCTTATGTCAGGGTTGTTTCTTTCTCGGTTTTCTCTTTGATCCTGAAGATGGAGGCGTTATGCTATTCCGAAACGTAGTGCCGTCTCCGAACTACACTGCGCTGCAACTCAGAAGACCGCGTGATTCATTCGCAATTAACTTCGCCATGAAAACACCTGGTAACCCCAAAACTGGTTAAGAAACATGAACACGGGGGAAATACTGAAGCATTCGCTCCGTTATTGCACTTTGGAGTAAAAATAACTTTTGTATATCTCTAAAACAACAAGACGTTGCGAAATGGTGCACTGGACATAAAATGCTTGCTATATTTTACTGTGCAACTTTCGCTTAAAAAGCTTTTTGTCCAGATAAATGTTTAGCGAGTTCCGAGCGATATGAGTGTAGAAGAGTATGCAGGACTTCACACAAAATATTCGTAATTTTTATCCTATTTTAGTAAAAATTTGATTTCGCCGCCAATTTTTTTGTAAAGCTACCCACTATAAAAATTTATGGAAAAACTGTTCAGTCATTTTCAAGTTCTTACATGCAGACGGACAGTCGTGGATATGCTAACACACGATTTTTTTTTTATTTTTGTTGCGAAAGCTTCCAGAAACGCACTAGGACTTATCACAACGGTAGGCTGCACAAGATCGGATGAGAGCATCTCTGCAACAGAAATATGAGTTACCTCCGAATTAACCGCTCCATTATGATACGTTAAATCCTAAAAGTAAAGTAAAGCTATCCCTGTACCAGTCCATGAAGGCCCATAGGGTTTTGAGACGTTGAGGGTCCCACATTATCTGGACAATCGGCTCAAAGATGGCGGTAAGGTTGTCAGCCTTACGCGCCGACCGCGCTTTACTCCCCAGGAAAATTATTTAATTAATTCCTGGTACTCATTTCTGTTAGAGGCTGATTAAACCCCAGGGCCTAGTGTGGCTGGAAGGAATAGGTCAACTGAAAAAAATCCAATGACCTCATCGGGACTTGAACCCGCGACCTTCCGGCTTGTAGCATAGCCCAACTACGCTACCGCGTACCCCAGGTTAAATCCTAATCAGGATAAACCGTGATCAGGAGGTTTGTCGCCGGCTTCCCACTGCAGCGGCCCTGTTTCGATCTCAGGTCAGGTCATATGAGACTTTTGGGGTTGACAAAGTGGCATTAGTGTGGGTTCTCGCCGAGTACTTCGGTTTCCCCTACCCATTCTCATTCATTAATCATACCTTTTTAAGTTGTCTCTGTGTTTAATTACTTGAACACCAGACCATGAGGCCACAAGGGGAAGTGGAGGTAAAGCTACATCGTTCTTTACCTCGGCACTAGATAGGATATATCAGCTTGACGGCCCGGCCGCTTTATTCCCGGGGAAAGAGACCGCAGTGCCCATTGGACAGGAGGCTGGGTGGGGCCCAAAGCCGGTTTTGACGTCGTGGAATACAGAAAAGTCCCTTTCCTCTGTTGAGAATCGAACCCCGGCCGTTCATTTTACGGACCGAGTTACGTCTTTCATCGAAGCCCTATAGGTTCAATACTGACAGCGGCGTTAGACAAACAACTTAGAGAAAAGTACTTTGCCAGGATGGGCTGGTTTAATAAGGAGACGAATCGAGACACGTACAGGCTCAGAATATTTCCCTCAAACATCCAAAATGCAACATGTGCCAGCAATAAGAGCCGCCACTGGGTCATGTGCGTTAGTAGAACCGCTCAGTGCTACTGGGGAAAGTGGCCAGACGTTGCAGCTCAGGACAAGACCGATACAAGGCATTTTGCGATAGCACATATAGTAACACGTGTTCTGAACTGCGCGTAACAATCTGGGAGGACCCCTAATACCAGGACAAGGTAACTTGATCACTTCCGTGTTAATTTTCCTTCCTCATTACCAGCGCTTATAAACGAGACCACGTAAACAATTCTCAAGGGAAATTAAAATTGCTGTATTCTGAAATGCGACGCCGTGTAATTTGAGTGACAGATACCAAATCACGTGGCGTCACATCTCGAAACACTGTAATAATAACGTTCACAGCTGTGGCAATCTCAAATCTCAATCTTTGAGAAATGAATCATTGTTATCAAAGGAAAATACGCGTATGTTGCACAGAACACAGGCTTGGCCTGATACCTGCTTCTTGCCGATACTTTTTTGGATTACTCTGCGAACATGAAGATAGAGGCATTATGTTCCTCCGAATCGTCAGTGAACTTTTACTGGGCTACAGCATCACACCCCAGAACACAGTGCTCTTCATACATATATGTAAACTGCAGGAAGCAACCGAAACAAACTTCTATATTCGTCTTCCTAATTTCGAGACAACCAACCCCAGTCACAATAAAGATAGACCAAAAACAACTGGAGAATGTGAAATGTTTTAAATATTTGGGTAGCTTGTTAACAGATGATGGAAGGTGTACTAGTGAAATTAAATCCAGGATTGCCATGGCAAAAGCTGCATTTAGCAAGAAGAAGAATCTTTTTACCAGCAAATTGGACTTAAATTTGAGGAAGAAACTAGTGAAATGCTACATTTGGAGCATAGCTCTGTATGGGGCTGAAACATGGACACTTAGGGCAGTAGATCAGAAACATCTGGAAAGTTTTGAAATGTGGTGTTGGAGAAGGGTGGAGAAGATCAGTTGGACCGATTATGTGAGAAATGAAGAAGTGTTAATTAGAGTCAGTGAGCAGAGGAATATCCTACACGAAATAAGAAAACGGAAGGCTAATTGGATTGGTCATGTTTTACGCAGAAACTGCCTTCTAAAAGAAGTTATTGAAGGAAAGATAGAGGGGTGGATAGAAGTGACAAGAAGACGAGGAAGAAGACGTAAGATGATGCTGGATGACCTTGGGGACAGAAGAGGATACTGTCATTTGAAGGAGAAAGCTCTAGATCGCATCAAGTGGAGAAACTGTTTTGGAAGAGACTGTGGACCTGTCGTCTGACAGATTACTGATGATGATGATGAATTATCATGACAAAATAATGGGATATGGCTGCATAATTAGTAAATACTTCATCACATTAAACTGGTGGGTACTAAATCCATCAAAATCAATTCCAAGGAAACTTGGTTTGACGTTTGGGTACCACCTGCAGTTTAAATGTGACTTGGAACGAAACACATTACGAAATCTCAAACTTGCAAGTAAGGTAATCTTATGAAAGTATGTCGATATAAAAAGAGTTCTGTCCTCCGGAATAAAACGCCGTGAAGTCCGTTAAAAGCCACCCGACGTTTCAGAGGAATATGTCGCCTCTAACTTCGGGTTCAAAGGATAAACCAAGCAAAAAACAGCGTGAAAGCAGGTGGCAAGCAGAGCTAGGCCGGTTTCTTTCTTGGCCAACTCTTCAACCTTGAAAATGGAGGCGACATGTTACTCCGAAACGTCGGTTGACTTCCAACGGACTACACAATATTTTATCCCAGGAGATAGGGCTCCTCATAATCCGTGCAACACAGTATGGAGAATCAGAAAAGTGCAGTATCTTATTTTCTGCCCACAGTGGACACAGAACACTCCAGTAATCGGATGACAATGCAGGTACTGTTAGATTACAAATGGGATGTTCTGGAACAGAAAGAGCCCAAATGATTTCAAAACAAACACTCTAAACGCTAAATTATGGATCCCTACAAATAGACTCAAAACCAAAATTCAAGCAAAGGATATGAAAATTTTGAGGGCTACTGGGTGAGGGGGGGGGGAAGCATTAGAAATTAAACTTTTGGAGAAGGAATCGAAATCTAAAATTTGTTACCACAATTACACTGATTTTTACATGCAAAATAATGGATACATAACGATAATGAGAAGGGCATTAGAATTAAAATTTGAAGGAGAAGCTTATGGTACAACCCACAGAACAAGATGGTTCAGCCAGGCACTAGACAACATCAAGTAGTACAAACTGGTTAGAAACTGAAAAGGAAAAATTGAGGGAAGAAAGCAGAAATTGGAAACTTTTTGCCCATCAACCTATGTAAAATGGAAATGATGCTGAAAGAAGAATCAGAAGGTAAAAAAAGAGGAAAAGTGAGAAGAGATGGATTAAAAAGGAGAAGGTAATGATGATGAAGAAGAAGGTGAAGAACAAGATGAGGAAGGAGGTAGAGGATGAGGAGTCATGGAAGAAGAGGTTAGGAAGAAGGGGTTGAATAGGAGGAAGAAAAAGAGAGTAGCAGAACAAGGAGGAACAAAGGGAGGGGGAGAGAAAGAAAAAGGAGATGCAGGAAGAGATGAAAATAAGAGGAGAAAATGGGAATGAGGGGGAGGAGGAGGAGAAGAAGAGGACCCAATCTAAGTTTAACATTGAGACTGTACATGACATGAACTCCCCATTATGTAATAATTTTATATTATTTTCACAAAAAATCTGTACACCAGCTTGCCTTCAATAATCTTACTGTAAAAGAGAAACATGAAACCGACCCAAGACTATGCACTACATGTACATGGTCAGACAAAGCTACACTGCCATAGTAACATCCAGACACAACATTGGAAAGTGTTGCAGACATGTGCCACTCTAGCACTAAGATAATGGGAGCAAGGTAAGGCATGTGGAAACCTCTTGATAGGAGGGAAATGTGATTTGAGAATTCACAGGAATTGACATTGCAGGGTGGGGGATTCAATGTAAGTATAAAAGAGAGTACATCTGTGTCTGCAGCATCAGCAAGACAACAGCACAGCTCCAAGTCTCACGCAAGTCTCATCATGAAGGTTCTGGTGAGTCTTCTGTCTCTGTCACATCAGCAACATAGTCAAAGTTCAGAAATTGGCAGAAAAATTTTCATATGTATCCTAGGTTCTAAACTCATTGCCTTAGCAGTTGTATGATGTTTACATATTCTTTATTTAAGGAAAATAAATCCTGAATCCTGTATATTTCCCTAGTGCCATCTAGAACCTCAAAAAGTACTGAAAATTACAGACACAGAATTATTCTAACAGTCAATATATATCCCTTTTCTTCTGGTTACTTCTGATGGAAACAGTTGCCATAGGACATCCTAGATATTATCGTAGGGACATACATAGTGGTTAAGTTCAAATACTATATAGTATCTATTATGTAGAAGAACTACAGTTTGCACCTCACAGGAAACACATTATGTCTGTGCTACAGAGCCCAACCAGTTAGTGCTGTTTATTGTGAGTTAAGATCTGTATTCTCTTAAATAGATCTCTACAGGAATTACGGGATTTGACACCCATCAGGATTCTAACAATTTTCTTTTGCAATGTAAATACCTTTTTACTGTCAGATGAATTACCCCAGAAAATTATTCCATACTTCATTAAAGAGTTAAAATAAGCAAAATAGATTGATTTGAGAGTGTCACTGTAACATTAACATGTAACATGAATCTAACTGCATAACAGGCTCTACTTAACTTTGGAATCAACTGATCGATATGGTTTTTCCAGTTTAAACGATTTGCAAGCCAAGGAATTTTGATTTTACTCCCTCTTCTATATTTTTATCATTATATCCTATGTTTAATGGATATTGTGGTGAGTTTTTTGTTATAAATTTTATTGCATTTGTTTTTTCTAGGCTCAGGGATAGCTTGTTTGCAGAAAACCATTTACTCATTTATGAAAGAACCTTGCTTGATAACATGCAGAAATCATCTAAATTTTTACCAGAAATTATAACACTAGTGTCATCTGCAAATATTATAGGTATTGACGAGGTCCTTACTGTAGGAGGGAGGTTGTTTATATAAATTACAAAAAGCAAAGGCCCAAAAATTGACCCCTGTGGAACTCTACTAATCCTCAGTTTCTGAGGTTGTGTCCAGAAGGCGGTGTTCATACTCTGACTGAGAACGTTTGATCCACAATATTCTAATATATTTAGAAGGCGGTGGCTCTGGTTACTCTGACTAATGCGTCTGTTACCTCCATCACTTCCCACTAATGCCAAACCATTACCATTACTTAATTTCTTCTCAAGTCAGCACTGATCATCCGCCCTGCGTCCCAGTGTTATGCAATCTGCTTATTTAGTTTCATTTTGGAGATATTGGGTTTTTGGACTTTATCCATCGTCCTGGTTTTAAGATAACTAAGAAAAACACAACGTTTTGGAAACTGGATCTGTTTCCGTCCTCAGGTGAGGGAAAACACCCATTCTGTTGGGTCCCTTAGCAAGAACTAGCCTCAATCACTGGACCTGAAACGTTGTGTTTTTCTTAGTTATCTTAAAACTAGGACGATGGATAAGGTGAGAAAACCCAATATCTCTGTGTGTTATACACCATCATCAGAATCCTATAGTAACTAGTTTCATTTTGTTCATTAAGTTATGTGGGTTTAGTACAACACGGACCTTCCACATAACACTAGCTTTCTTGCATGATGGGCTCCCTGTCTTTCTCAGTTCTATGTTACTGTAACACTTCTTTCAACATATTTTCCTTACAATACACACCACATTCATTCTAACAAGAAAACTGCCTATTTTGCTTCCTTATCTCTCTCATTATCATCTTCTCTAAAATGCATTTCAGAATCTTTAAATAAGAACTATTATTACAGTTAATAATTTCCAGATAATAATATCTTTACAATAAATTAACCCCTTCTTAATTATAATATTTGTCCTTCAACATTCGGTCCCAATTTTTACTAACATCACCATATATCACACCAGTCTGCAACATTCACCAGTATCAGCACATGTGTGTTATCTCCATAAGCAAGATGTTATCCTAGTCCTCCAGCCATATACAATCCAGGTTACAATCTCATAAAACATTTAATTTACATTTCCTTCCCTATCTATACATTCTCTAATCTAGAAAACAGAAATTAACAGCTGTGAGGATTCGTTGCGCTGACCACGCGACACCCTATATCCGCTAAAGCAGGCACTAACTTTGCTGACAAGTGGCGGTCACTCGGTTGGTATAGTTCACTTGTAGATTCATACAGTTCACAGGATTTTACTGCAACCCATGCTAAGAAAAATGCAGGATAATAATTTTTGACATAGTTTTCACAAAAACTGAAACACCTATAACATCATGGAACACATCTTTCTCCTCTCTGCCAGCATAAGTCTGTGTCCCTTCCACTCAGTTTAATACCAATCAAGAGGGAGGACTCATACCCACAACAAACACTAAATGGTGCATCTACTGACATAGTGTTTCCGGCAATGATCAATAAATCCCTTCAAAATACCCACAATAAATTAACTTTCTGACTCCCCACTGTAACTATCAACGGTGATTTTAATTAAAACTGTTTTAGGAAAGTCGGAGTTTGAGTCCCAGTAGGGTCAAAAATCTTTCTTCTCTTCTCCAAATTATCCAAACTGGCTCTGGGGCCCACCCAGCCTCCTATCCAATGGGTACCAGGGGCTCTTTCCCAGGCAGTAAAGAGGATGAGGTGTGAAGCTGACCACTTACCTCCAACTCAAAGATAACAGACAATGTTCAAAATATTAGTAATATTTACTGTTACTGTTCCCTAAAGTAAGTAAAGCTATCCTTGAAACAGGCCCTAGAGACCCATAGGGATGTAAGATGTTGAGGTTCTCATATTTTATAGACAATTGAATCACAGATGGTGGTGAGGTCATCAGCCTTACATGCTGGTTACCCTTTACCCCCAGAAATATTCCTGTTACTCATTTCGCTAGAGGCTGAGTCAACCCCAGGGTCACAGTGTGGCTGGAAGGATAAAGTCAATTGAAAAACTCAATGACCTCAGTGGAAATTGAAACTGCAACCTTCCGGCTTGTAGCATAGTGCCTCAACCATATGCTAAACAATCTCTGCAGTTCATATGGTGTCACCGAATATGATAAATAATCATTTTCATCACGTTACATGCAAATGCAGAAGACAAACTTGCTAACAGAAAGTTGCTTATGGAAGATCTGAAACAGGGCTGTCTTTCAGGTGACTGTCACTATCCTGGCTGTGACTGCAGTGCTTGCATCCGAGGAGACTGCGTCCACCAAGCAGAAGCGTGGGGTACTGGGTCTTGGATATGGCTATGACTATGGCCTAAATGCTGCCTCTAGCCTCCCTCTGTCTTATGCTGCGCCACTTGCATACTCTGCACCAATTGCTTCTTATCATGCACCCCTCTCTCTCCCTTCTCTGCCAATTGCCAAGGTTGCCTACGCTGCTCCCATAGCCAAACTTGCATACACAGCGCCAATAGCAAAGGTGGCATATACAGCTCCTGTTGCCTACGCCAAATATGCAGCCCCACTGCCTTACTGGTAATGAGAGTAAAGTGAATTACTCCATGAAAAGAAAGAACATCAAATATGATTTTTAAGGCCTCATAGCTCTCTGTAACTGTTATCTTGTACCATAATATTTAAAAAAACTGACAATACATGAGAATTCTTCTTGAAGTTAAAATCTTAATTGGAAATTAGTTCAAATCCTCAACTAAAATACTGTGATTATAGTTCAACAATGAAAATTTTAGTTCTTATTATTCTGCAGTGAGGTCAGACAGAGCACCTTGCTACCAATGTGGGACCACTGTGAGAATTACAGTTGCAGAGAGCTGTTATACTGACTGAACTGGATTGTCTAAAGCTGTGGTAATTCAGGAAATAAGCAGGGGTAATTAATGGTTTGAGTGTCCTGTGGACAATTATTTGTATCATCATAAATCATCAATTTAACATTCATACTATGAAAATATCTTGGCTTTGTATATTGCTCTATCAATGCAATAGAACATAATTAGTACAAAAACTAAGGTGAATCAAAATGACTTGATAGCTTGACTTTGATTCTTTGCAAAATTATGAAAAGAAGAGAGGGAAACTATTTTAGTATCTACTTTGTAATTATCAATGTATTTATAACGATGAACTTATAATAGATTAAAAAATTTTAAAACACTGAAACTAGTCATATTATTTTCAAAACATCAGCATCTATTTCCTCCTACCATTGTGAAGATATAGTCCAGAAGGAAGTGTCATCAAGTCTCAACTCAGAATTGAAACTCAGACATCATACAGGTAAAGATGTACACCCCTGACTATGAACTGTCATGAAGGGATACAGATGGGCATTAACATATAAGTTCCATGGATCCTTAACCTCAACGTGATGAAAATGAGTGGTCAACATATTACACCAAATACTGCATTATAATTATTGTTAGTAGTGTATAACCCACCACAGATGATGGACAAAACAACTTTTTCTTCCTTTCCTTTGTCCCTTTGTATAATTATCTTCTCCACTGCTTTCTCCCATTTGCTTTCCTATCTTGCCTGTCATACCCTCATTCCTCTACCCCTTCCTTTACATTAAAACAATTCCATCACCTCCATTTTTGTCTCTTTTATACCTTTATCTCTTTCCCTCATTTTTTGCTATTGATCTGTCTGTTCAGTTGTCACTCCTCTCCCCCAGACTTCTGCAACAGCAGAAAACAGTTTATACTTTCCCCATATTCTAGAATTGGTGAACTAGATTCTGAGCATAACAGGAATTGAGTATGATTTATATGCAGATAGTTCTTACTAGCTAGAACCTTTTATTTTCTTTTTATGATAAAATTTAATTATAATCTAATCCATTTCTTATGAAGCTTGACCTTCACAAGCAAATATGTATCAATCACACCAGGGCAGAGGTTCTCAACCGTTGTGAGACCGTGGCCTGGTAAATTATTTTTTATAAGACGAGGGCCCGGTAGCTGAGAAGCACTGAACTAGGGGTTTGGCGGTAACCTTCAATCAAAG
The DNA here is from genome assembly GCF_002891405.2 of Cryptotermes secundus. NCBI lineage: Eukaryota > Metazoa > Arthropoda > Insecta > Blattodea > Kalotermitidae > Cryptotermes > Cryptotermes secundus. Next base: position 3,810,752 of record NW_019743656.1, read on the forward strand.
CCCTCAGCTGTTGCTCATGTTTCTGTCCTGGGCAATTTAGTGCAGAGCAGTGTTATCATGCTTTGTTTATCCAAGGAAAATGAGTGGTTTCAAAAGTGCTAACCATGTGGTACATAAGCAAGGTAGGAGAAAATATACAGTGTATGACAGTGATGTAGAGGACAAATATGAGGACAAAAAAGAAGAGCTGGCTCAACCTTTGTCTGATTTCTAAGGTCACTTGACAACCCCCGTTGGTTCAGTTCTGTGCCAGGTGGCCTGACTGGAACCGACCCACCTCACATCCCCCCCCCCTGTTGTGTTGAGTTCCTCTCATTGGTTCTCACCCAAGCCGCATAAGCTACAGACTACACAAATGAAAGATTTAATGATAGGGGGACAGATAATTATGTCAGCAGAACATATAATTTTATGTAATGAAAAGGGGTTGTGTTTCATGTACTTACAATCTAATTAACAGTCCAACACTGAAAAAATATAAAATATACATTTCAAGAAGTTCTTCTAAATAAGCATTTTCTATTAAATTAACACTGGCTGAAAACAGAGAGAAAATGGTCTGCAGTTCCACCTACCAGCAGAATTAGAACTATCTGCAACCAGTGAGTGTATTCCTCCAATGACACATGTGTTACTACAATCTCACACAGCATCATGACAGTTTTATATTATAGATAGAAATGGGCTGAATGCTCCATTTGGTTCTTCTATATCTACAATCCACTGTGATGTTGGAGAGTGTGAATTACTGGACAAAGTCATTAAATTCTATGGCATGCAGTAAAGTTTCCAGGAATACAGAAGCAAACATAACTCACACTGAGTCTCGCACCCATGTCTTGGCAGTGATGTTCCAGGCTTGAGAAGCAATTCACAATCTTCTGGTGCCCTTGAAACATCTGCAAAATGAATGAAATGTGCATTATTGAATTCTTAAAAAAGAAAAAAGAAAAAAAAAAAAACAAAAACAAAAAACCTTCTATTAAATTTCCATTGATGATGGATATTTTCCACTATCTCATGTTGGTTAAAAAAAATGAAATGTTTTGGAACCTGGAGACAGAGATTGGCATCACCTTATGCTGTGGTATCCAAACTCATTTATTCTGGGCCTACATTAATGTAAATAAAAATGTTTGAGGCCACCAAATCTGTACAAAGGATTTAAAATTTTATTTACTGATTTTGAAAGGAAATTACTAATGAACATTAATACTATATACAAAGTACTTTTTCTATCATTTACATGACTTTCAATTCAATGTGGTTTTCTGAGATTACATTGATTTGGCAACTCTTGTTATCTGATCATTTCTCAGAGGACACAAGAAAAATCTTAACGCCTCCCACTTTAAAAAATATTAATTTAATGGACCCAACACCTGATGACAAAAGTAAACCCAGTTTCAGAAATATTGCGTTCATTTAACCTAGCCAAGATAATCAAAAATTTAAAGTACATGTATCAAATTATAAATCACTCCGTCCAATGTGACCTGTAAATTTTTTACTACGTAAAAACAATATCTGCCCCATATGAGAGAGACGATGGGAGGACGAACACGAGCCTGCATGGTTTACGAATTTTAATCATTGACAATCTAAAAAACTTTTAAATAAAACTTAATTAGCATCAAGGAATCTTATACGTTTTTAAAACTTACATTCCCAGGAAACTGCTGTGTTTGTGAAACGTTCTATTCTGTGTACTGTGTGTTGTAACATATAAGTGTACATACGTTGCGTGTAAACAAATTATGTGATAGTGGTTTCCTATTTGTAGTGATGTTTGCCCTCTGAAGATGGTCCACAGAGACCGAAACATGTAAGGGTGTTAAGTTTTTACGTAGTAAAAAACTTACAGGTCACATTGGACGGAGTGATTTATAATTTGTAATTGTCATTGTGACGGACCAGAATGAAACAAATCAAATACATGTATCATTTTATAAACACCTTCATCGGAAACCTTTAGACGTATCTTATAATTAATGTTATTAGGATGAAGTGAAATAAATAAAACTTTAAGGTATATTAACTGCGTCAAAAACTTCATTTTGTAAGCTCATGATCCCTTAAGCATGTTTCTCTTGTAAAAGAAAAATTGGCTAAAATTTGGACAGATAGAAAAGGAGTGAAGAATTATGCAGCTTCTACTAGCAGGTACTGTACTTAATCCCACTCAGAAATTTTCAATAAGTAGTACAAACCTTTGTATCTATCCATTCAGTCATCTGTGTAGTCTTATTATCTTCCAATTCATTGAACTCAAAACAATTGCCACATGATTTGAAAGCTTTATAATGTTTATCACATAACCTCCATCCTCTGTGCTGGGACCAGCATTTGTCACTATTTTTTTCAAACTCTATACTCAATGGTGAACATCCACAACTCTGTGTCTGCAGGCCCACATTTTGAATTTCTTGTTCAAAATCTGTCTGTATGGCACTGTCTTTGAGGATACAAGTTTGCATTCCTGTGTCTGTATCTTCACTCTGGTCAAAAGACATCTGCATTGCCATATGTACTGATGAGTTCAAATAGGGTGAAAATGTCTGAGCTACCATATCTACTGATGACGGGACACAAGTTTGTGTTGAGCTAGACATTTCTGATGGTAATGATGTCTGGGTTGATACATCATGCAAATCAGGACGTTCACTGAAATGCACTTTGCTTGAATAATGTTCAAGCAACTGGTCACAAGCACTGAGATTATTGTTTGTTTCCTGGATTAAAAAAAAAATGTAGTTACCAAAGTGTTGAACACACTAATGCAGTAAGAGAGATTTATATACATGGTAGAGTCATTAAGTTCATGGAATGTGGTTTTATCGCATCATATTACAAGGTATTCATATACACTTACGCAGATCCACATCGGCCCTCAAAATAGTTGCCGTTGGCCGCTATGCAAGTCTGCGAACGTTGATATAGCTGTCGAAAACATTGCTGAAACATACTGGCAGTAAATTCCTGTACGATGCTGTGCGGCCATTCCACGAACTTATTGACTGTGGTAATATATTGGCCACATGATGTTCCATGAAAAAAACATTGCCCTGTGCTTAATTAATTAAGTACTATGCCAACACATGGAGGAGTGGAGGTATAGCTCCACCATTTTTGACCATGAAACTAGATGGAGGTAAATGGTCAGCTTTGTGCACCGGTTTATTTAGCCCTGCAGAAAGAGTCCCTGGTACCCATTTGATAGGGGGCTGGGTAGGACCCAGAGCTGGACTGGATTCTGTGGAGAGGAGTAAATTCTTACCCCTGCCAGGATTCGAACCCTGGCCATCCACCCTGTAGCCCACTGGTATACTGACTGAGCTATCCCAACTCTCTGAAGTTCCATAAAGCTTGATGAAATCCTCTCAGGTTACTGCTGTGTTCAACTTTTGTTCCAAAATGAAATGGCTGGTTGATGGAGAAGGTTTCATAAATTTTTAGTTACCATGAGGACTTCCAAGTCTTCCATACAACTTACATAAAGCATTTAATAGGCATGCACGATGATGATGACTGAAGGCAGATCACATAAAAATGTATGGGTGAATCATATACAATGGAAAAGGATAAGATGATAAATAGACAGGCTAAAAGGAGGGTGATAACTGGGAACCATGGGTGACATAGGGGAGATAGAGCCTGGTCTAGGCCATTGGGAAAAGTGAACAGGAAATCTGAGAAAAGATCAACCATTTTTAGGGACTAGATTCATCTTAGGACAGATATGGAACCACAGTAAGTGGACCCTTTTTAAGGTAAACGTAGACAGTTCCTACAGACTACATGGCAACACATCCCATGAAACATTAATCTTCAAATTAATAGATGATAACAATCTGATACTCACCTCCAGAACCTGCCATATATGATTTATTTTCCTTTCCATGAAAGCTTCATTCAAAGACACATGCACCCCATAAAGTGGGGCAGTAAAACTGGACAGTCCATCGGGTAAGACTGACATAATTCACGATGAACGAAGTTACGTTGGATAGTAATTAAACGATGTGAACTTCCTGGTCATCAGTTAATATCTGAAATAACAGTATAAGTAAATACATGGAATGGGTTCATTACACATACACAAACGTATGTTCTCATTCAGTAGACCCTATAAAGCACACAACTTATTTCTCAAAGCTTTTGTTTTAATCCTTCAGAGTGAATTTCTTTACATGCTCTAATGTACAAGATCTGAGAACCTCACACTGGTGAATGTGAAGCTTCTGATTTCAGAGGAATATGTTGTAACCGTCTTCAGTGAATTGAAGTAGGAGGCAACAGGTTCCTCCTAAACTTTGGTATGCATCTACCAAACTACAAAAGTACATCCTAGAAAACTATAATCTTGATTTATTGTGTTTATACCCACTTTCTTATGGTACATTCAATCAGGATATTAATTTGGACTTAATCCCAATCGTCTAGTGTATGGCCAGTCACACTAACAACTACTCTCTGCTCGTAAGTTGATTCAGTGGCATATGCTGAAAACTGCTTTCCCAAAGTTCTAAGTTGGTTTGTATTTAGAGTAGTAACTACACAAATGGTTCTAATATAATGAGATATACTTGATATTTCATGTATGTAAGTTAAGATAAAAGATGCTTAACTTCCTCCTTCTGTAGGAAGCTAAGTGCTGGGTCAGAGATGAAGCCCCAAACTTAAAAGAGTGAGGATGTGATAATGTGCTGCCTGGTTAGGGCTGTTTAACTGGAGACAAACAAATATGAAGGTACTGTGAAATGATGAATAGCAAGGGAAAGCTGAAGAAATTTGGAGAAAAATGTTCTGAAGTGCCAATTATCCAACACAAATCAACTCATGTGGGACTGAAACTGGATTTCTGTGGTGAGAAACCAGCATCTAATTATTTGGGCTATGGCAAAACCCAAATTTAAGATAAGAGAAATAAAAAATATAAAAAACATGGAATGGTTCAGTCATAAAGGCTGCACAGTTTAAGATGTACATGGTCTTAGTTCCAGTCTACCCTAAACTCGGGGCATAGATGTTTGTGTGTAATTTCACTGTGATACAGCTCAGGCAATTAAGCAACTAGTTTCTCACTGTGAGGGCCCAGGTTCAAGACTGGTTATTTCCATACGAGATTCATCGTAGACAGAGTGGCAGTGCAACAGGTTTAATCTGCTAATCTCCAATCTGCAATTGCTCCATACTATAACTGCCCCGTTAGATATTTTGACAGTGCTGACAAGGTGGCCCACTATCACATCTCTGGTCTTTTAAGTTTGGGGGCTTCATCTCTGGCCTGGCACTTAACTGGTTACAACGAGAAAGTGATGAGTTATCTGCTGTACAATCCTGTTCACTGTCATCAGTTTTATAGTTCTGTCCCCAATGGCATAACATTAATGGTTAATAACTGAATCCAGCAACTGAAATAAGATATTCTCAGCATTGCTTTTACAATTCAATTTCCATATTAAAATTTACACATTATAAAATGGTACTTTACTTAAATTCAGAGTATATGTTTCACCATTAATGACCAGTGTTCATATTTCTTGCTTTGTTCTTCAATTGCAGATGGAACCACAGTAACAGAATTGTTTTCTCATCTGAGGCTGATTATTTGGTTTCTGAACAATTTAGTTTTTATGGTGTGAGGTTGTTAGCCTCATGCCCAACCCCCAACCTGGAGAACCAGGCTATCCTTCTTCTTCTGGCTCCTACCCCTTGACCTGTCTGGCATGGGTGACCCTATCAGTAACTATGCTACTGCCACCATGGCTCTCAGGGTCTTAGGAGCACTCAAACCCCACCACTACAATAAGGTGGAGACACCATTGGCAGGGAATTCATTTAAACAATATTAAAAAATATAGTTCATACCTTACAGAAAACAGTGTCCCCATTACAAAGATCAGTTGGTTAATGCTGTTTATGGAAATAGGTTAATGCTGTTTATGGAGATAATCTGTTTATTCTGCGAATCATGCAGAACCATAAATATAGTCTGTGTCAAAAATGCAGTTTTTCATGTTATAGCAGGTGGTAAATACAGCAACCACCATGAATTAAGGAGTAAACCAACCTAAGAAAACCTGAACGCATCTCTGAGATTCAACACATTATCACAAATGAAAGATTAAAAACAGACACAATTAAATCCATGTAACAAATACAAACTATCTTCATTTCATTAAATAAATGAAGAAATTTAGTTTGTCCATACAAGGAGTTCTACAAAAAACTGAACAGTATAATAACCTAGGTTGTTCTAACCCCCAAGACTGTACTCTTCAGGTTCACCACTGTGATGAACTCGAATTCAATATAAGTATTTTTTCAGATTTAATTCAAAACAGAACAAGCCAAATGTTGTAAGCTGAGAAAGAAAACAATTTTGTAACACTGGAGAAGTCAAGTAGGCATATTAACAATAGGAATTAATGTGGAAAAATTCAACTTCTAAGTTTAACTTTACTTATGCCCAGAAATGATAACCAAATTGTGCTGTGCACTTACTACCACATTTTCTGCATTCATTAAGAATGTGGTCATTTGGGTTTACATCACATAATTCTGTGGCCTAATACCGAAGTTTCGGAGAAATATACTGCCCCTAACATCAGGGTTGAGGTGTAGAGCTTCTGGAAGAGGCTGAAGATGGAGATGCTATTTTCCTCTACAACACTGGTATCCTACCATAAAACTATACGCTGTCACAACCCATAAGACCACAATCTTGCTATTCATCGCCTGAGAACGTCAAAACTTATTTCTATTCGTATATTCACATTTCAAACCGGGGAAAGGGTTACATTGCTCTACACACATCTTGACAGACTGGATGCGTGGAATCTTTTCACGATGTCTTTGTACTTCATTGCCAAAGTAAGCGGAACCAGTGTTTTCTCGTAACACATATAAACGTTTACAGAAATGACAGTAACTACGTATGTATCGTCCTACAGCGTATCATGTTAATTAAACGTAATCTATACGTCATTAAGCACATCCCGCACATCAATGTAATTTCATACTTCCATTCTCCACGACCCCTACCAAAATCTATCAGTGCAATGTGTTTAGGAAAAATTCTTGGTTGTGAACCTTCTGAACCATATGATGAAGCACTATTTCTGCAAGCGTATCGTAATAGCAAAATCTTAAATCTAAACTTTTAATTTTGGCAAATCCCAGTTGTACTAATGGCATTCGTATAGTACTATGAAATGCAAGATATAATATGAAACTACTTGCGTGTCAGTTCTGATGATTAAAATTACTCCAAAACTACAGCATTCAATCACAAATATGATACTTTACTTTATAATATAAATACAGAAAATTCCGTACTTCATCGGTCCCATGGTGTAATGGTTAGCACTCTGGACTTTGAATCCAGCGATCCGAGTTCAAATCTCGGTGGGACCTTCTACTTTTTTTAATTATTTCATTTTTAATTTTCACACAGCTATTTGCGTTTACAAAAACAAAAATGTTTTGCCACAAAAAAATATATAAAGTTAACGGGGAGGAAGGTATGAAAAATTCAATACGGCCAAATATCCACAAAACGTAATATACGTATGATTGCAAGAACGCAGCTTGTAACCTCGCATTCCCCAGTGGCGCAATTGGTTAGCGCACGGTACTTATATGACAGTATCCGAGAAATGCCGGGGTTGTGAGTTCGAGCCTCACCTGGGGAACTATTTTATTTCATCCATTATTTGTCTTACTGTGATCAATTCCAAAGCAGCTTAAAAATTAACGTCACTTACAGATAGCAACGGACACATTATACAGAAAATGTTGAGCTCGTCTGAAGTAACTAATACATTAACTACGAAAAACAGAAACACCACCAAACGCTTGTTACTTCTCAGTACGTAAACAACGCCCTTGCTCCCCTTGTTTTAACGCAATTACGGTCTCTCCCCCACCTCCTCAAAAGTTTGTGACAGTGACCTAATATCAGGTTTGCACCCCAATTTTCTATACCGGACACACGTCTTTCGTATGGGAACCGACGCGACCCTACATTACTTTCGGTGACGTTTTGTTGGTCATCCTGCATGAAAACAGCTGTTTAGTCGAAAACAAAACAATGTAAATACGGACGGTAGTGGTAGTGTGCTTGCGCTGTGCATTTCTTTTACTTTTAGTTTTATTTAATCTAAAAAGATGGTTAATTATTGCTGTGCAATTAATTGTCGAAACAGTAAAACCAACAGACCTGACTTGAAGTTTTTTCGGTTTCCATTTAATAATTCGGAAAGGTCTGTAAAGTTCATGTGTACGCCTAACCTTAAAGCAACTCATTGTTTGCTCTACGGCAGGCATGTCCAACTTCAAACAGGTTGTGATCGACTTTTTAGTGTCAAAACTGCCAGTGATCTACCACCCCCTCCTATCATCGTACCTCGCTTTGAACAAAAATATTGGTAAAAATAACACGACACATGATGTTTGTTGTAAAAGCAACAAACATTGAAAGTACAGACTACTTTAACACGTATCTTCCCTTCAAAATCTGAATATAATAATATTATATTACAAGTGAATTTACATGCTTTTCACGTATAATTTCCTTATATGCCTATGAGATCGATAAAAAATCGTCCCGTGATTGACCAGTCGATCGCGATCGACGTATTTGGACATGCCTGCTCTACGGTAAAGCAAAAAAAAAGTAAAGGTAATCCTGTAGCAGGCCGTGGAGGCCCATAGAGTTGTGAGATGTTGAGTTTCCCACATTTTCTAGACAATCGGCTCACAGATGGCGGTAAGGTCACCCCTACGGGCTGGCCGCCCTTGACCCCCAAGAATATTCCTGGTACAAATTTCTGTTAGAGGCTGAGTCGACTCCAGGGCCATAGTGCGGCTGGAAGGTTTAGGTCAATTGAAAAGAAAATCCAATGACCTCATCGGGACTTGAACCTTTGACCTTCCGGCTTGTAACATAGTGCCTCAACCAACTACGCTACTGCATGCACCCTTGCTCTATGGTAACAGAGGCAATATTTATAGCATTCATTTCACTATGCTAATTAATTGAGCAATTGTCCCTAATATTGGCCTCTTTTCAGATCATGGGAATGGATTGTGAACTTAGGAAGAGTGGATCTCTTGAGCAAAGATGTGTACGAATTATATACATCATATATCGTTTGTGCAGAGCATTTTGAAAGACATTACTTTTTGAATGAACGGAGAAGAAAACTTGGGTATAATGCTGTGCCAACCATATTTAATCATTACTCACATGATGTGGATGTTTCATTCATACTGGAAAGTTTAAACAGGTATTCATATTCAAAGTGAAGATTTCATTTTTGTGATGGTAAGAATGATCATTATGCTCACCATAAACAGATAATTTGAGATTTCAGAATCCCTACCCCCTGGATTGTAGCACTGTAGGTACATATTAAGTAGATCAGAATATTTGACATCAAATTTTGATTTTAGTGCTTTGGCTTTTAAGAGTGGAGCTTAATGTGTGACTTGGGTTCTCAGCAAGGTCACATCAAACACTGAATGTTTACCTTTTTAGAAGACCTTGCACTTGCCAACTTCAGAGTTGACTATGGAAGTGGTTTTGCTTTGTGTATTGTTCCCACAACTGCCAAGCTTGCCAAAATGTTTGAAAACTGTAAAGATTTGATGCAGCCTAGTCCATGAAAGCCAAAGCCATACAGACTTTTGAGTGCTGTTAAACAAGATATAAGGAACAACTGCTGTTTAATAGAGGAAACCAACAAAATTCTGTTAGTTAATTAACAGTATCCATGCATATCTTAAAGTAGTAAAGAGTGAAGGCTATGTTAACTGACCTCAGGCAAGTGTGCATGTGTTTCATAAGCGTAAATAATTATTAATCAATATGATTTGCACAGAAAGTAGCCAACAATTGTCATCTGCATTGCAGTTCACGATGGAGATACCATCTGTGGAGGAATAATATATTCATAATATTCTTAATGCATTGGCCTACCTTTAAGAAGGGCAGGACCACTAGTTTTGTGGAGACCCATGACAATCTTAAGAATTTGTATGTCCATACATAATTATATCTCACAGCCTCATTGCACCCGCTGCTAACCTTGACTCCAGAATGTTGCTACTTAGTACTGTACACACAAAATAAGAGCAGTAACAGAACTTTGAAGCTAATTATGCAAACTTAAGATCTAGACACAGTTCTAAACTACTTTCATGCCACCTTCTTATAATAATTTGTCTTTTTTTAAAGTTATTTCTTTATGATTGAAAGTAAGATGACATGTTCACAAAATTAATGATATTTACAGTTACATTTGGGATACCTAAAGGCAGAAGGGGGCCCTCTGAGGCTCAGTGTCCAGGCATGTTTGAACCCTCATGCACTGTAGTACATAAGCTCCTGGACAAGATACTGCACTGTTCAGCTGTTTGTAGAAAATGTGAAATGCATGTCTCTTATTTCAGGATTCAGAACAAGGCTGCATCAGTAGTTGAGTGTCAGGAACAAATACCAGAACCAGTACAGTGCAGCCAACAGTCTTCAAAGGAAACCACATCTCTTGCTGCTAGCTCACAGTGTACTGCACCTAAGTCATACAAATGCCAGCAATGTAATGAGATATTTCTCAGTGTCCATCAGTTGTTTTCACATGAGCTCAGAGATCATGAACATGTTGGAATATCACAAATTGGCCATAATAAGAAGCCATTACCAAAGTATAATCAGCATGAGAAAGTTTCCAGTCCCAAAAATGATGTGCATGAGTCCAAGACACATGATACAAATCCACGGACAGAAGCTTGTGACACAAACAATTCACAACAGCAAGAAGAGGATCTACAAATAGATGCTTCCAATATTGGAATTCAAACTCCTAGCAAGGAAGGAAAAGTACAGAGTCAAGATGGGACTCAGCAAACACACACTTCCAACATAGAAGGAAAATTACAGAGGCAAGATGGGAATCAACAAACACACACTTCCAACATGGAGGGAAAATCACAAAAGCAGGATGGGAATCAACAAATACACACTTCCAACACAGAAGGAAAATCATGTAAGCAAGATGGGAATCAACATACACTCACTTCCAACATAGAAGGAAAGTCACAGAAACAAGATGGGAATCGACAAACAGACACTTCCAGCATGAAGGGAAGGTCACAGAAGCAAGATGGGAATCAACAAATACACACTTCTAACATGGAAGGAAAGTCACAGAAGCAAGATGGGAATCAATACACACACACTTCCAACATAGAAGGAAAGTCACAGAAGCAAGATGGGAATCAACAAACACACACTTCCAACATGGAGGGAAATTCACAGAAGCAAGATGGGAATCAACAGACACACACTTCCAACATGGAGGGAAAGTCACAGAAGCAAGATGGGAATCAACACACACACACTTCTAACATGGAGGGAAAGTCACAGAAGCAAGATGGGATTCTACACACACACACTTCCAACGTGGAAAGAAAATCACAGAGGGAAGTTGGGAATGAACAGACACACACTTCCAACATGGAGGGAAAGTTACAGAAGCAAGATGGGAATCAACAGACACACACTTCCGACATGGAGGGAAAGTCACAGAAGCAAGATGGGAACCAACAAACACACACTTGCAGCATGGAAAGAAAATCACAGAGGCAAGGTGGGAATCAACAAACATACACTTCCAACATGGATGGAAAGTCGCAGAAGCAAGATGGGAATCAACACACACACACTTCTAACATGGAGGGAAAGTCACAGAAGCAAGATGGGATTCAACACACACACACTTCCAACGTGGAAAGAAAATCACAGAGGCAAGTTGGGAATGAACAGACACATACTTCCAGCACAGAAGGAATCGAATGTGACCAGAACGCATGTCTTCAATATGAAGAGCCGTTTATTTCAGATAACCAGAATTCTAAAAGTGAACTTCAATACAATGACAAAGAGAATGCATTCTTACAGCAAGGGAAGGGTCATTTTGAATCCAGCTTCTCAGGGGAAGAAACTCCATCTGAAGTAGTGGACTTAGCTGAACCAATGACATCATCTGAAAGTGAAGTGATACCTCTACCATATAAGTGCTTTACTTGTGAGGAAAGATTTCAGACAAGATGCCAGCTGTTTTATCATGATCTTGAAGTCCATGTTGGAATTACAAAACCAGCAACTTTGAAGTCCAGGGACATATCACTGAATAGTCCTCAAAAGAATTTAAAAGAGAAAATAACTTTGAGTGAGGGTGGTGCGAAGAGAATAGCAGAGAATACCCTTGAAGAACAGCAACCAATGAAAAAAGGGGGAGTGAAGAGAATAGCAGAGAATATTCTTGAAGAACTTCAGCCAATGAAAGTAATAATCACAGAGAAAGAGAATACTGGAGAGAAAGTAAATGAGAAACAAGAAAAATCTGAATCAAGGCAAGTGTCGTTCAAGAAAGCAGGTGCCGGAAATAAGTCTGCTCAGAAATACATTGTGAAACAGAATATAGAACAGGGAGATGGAAAGAAAATAAAAATAAATACTGAAAGCCTTGAACAGATAAAAGAGACTATACAAGCAATAACCGCAAAGTATGCACAGAATAAAACATTAAGTGACACAGGGGGAGGAAGTGAAGTGCATGAACAAGATGCTGATATACAACCAAAAACATTTGTAATAGTAAAGGATGATTCACAGAGGGGGAAAGGAAATCAGAAGACAACAGGAGGGTACAGAATTGATGTTGTCACGAATTATGTACTCTCACAATCACAAGTTAAACAACTGTTGCAGGAATAATGGTGATTGGAACAGAAATTAACACAAAATTGTACACCCATAACACAGAAGAGCATGGCGCCCAGAAGTGACATTTCATGTCATGTCCAGCTGACACAGATTCAGTGGAAATCGGCCGCGTAAGATTTTGAGAGTCGCTTCTGGTGGAGCACTGGCTGGAAGTAAGTGGAAATGGTAAAAAATAAGCACCTCAAGTGCATTTCAACAGATCTTGAGAATGCCACAGTACAGAACTAAGTACACAGTGCTTATCCTTGTCCAAAAATTATAAACGCATTCATGCCATGTATAGTTATAAAAATGTATATAAATAAACATTTACACAATTTACTTTTGGCAGAGATTTAAATGGTTATGGAATTGAGTTGGTTATTTAACAATACTGTCAATATCAATATTATATAGTGTCAATTTAAACGTTTCAGTTTTCTGCTAATTTCAATAATAAAATACTTTTGTAGGGCCATAGAAATAAATATATTCCTTCATGGGTAAATTATTTAAACAGTTATACATAAAACTCTCTAATTTAATTTTTTTGCCACCATTTAATTGTGGAATTATGGTGGTGCATAGTTCACTGCATTTGATAGACCTCGTGAAAACTGAAATGTGTCATGCAGGCATATCAGCGGTTAAAGAGCCCTCTCTTATGCAATGTTGCACCATGTAGTCCAGTAGGAGGAACTATCAGACTACATGAAATCCACAAGACCATTGAAGATTACTGTCTCTTGGTAATTATGATGGTAATGACATACATAATAATATTATTCACGGGCCTTGTTCCAGACTGTCGCTATCATTCTGAAATTTGAGGTTATCTCAGTAGTAACAAGATTGTTGTTTTCTGGGTTGTGATGCCATGTATTCTGGTAGATAGGTAACGTTTCTTCAGCTATAGCCCACATCCTGATTCAGCTGCAAAGGAGGCAGACAACTTTAGAGAAGCTCTACCAAATAATATAAACTTTTCAAACCCACAGAAGCCAATATAGAACATAACCATGAATATGAATAAAGATGTGAGGACAGCATTGGTACTATGCATTATAAAGTGTTCACAACTACCTCTGAAGAAATTTCCTAATCCACCCTCACTTCAACTTTACTGCTATACCAATAAGATCTGGTTTCTTGTAAATAAACTTTGACCCTCATCCTTTTCCATTGCTTCCTTTATGGTTAACATAATTTCTCTGTCTGCTTGATAGCATTGGTTAATATCAGAGGAAAGCATGGCATAATACAAAATTTGTTCAAAAACTAGTGGTTTCAGTATTACTGTAGACTTTTAAAATCTTTTGTTTATGACGTGTTGTAGGGTCATACATGGCACTTGCTGGACTCTCCAAACCCAGATTCCAAATAAATGTTTTCTGATAGTTGGGTAATGGAACATTGATTACGGGGGCTGTGTCAATGCTTGTAGCTATGACAGCTATGACAGTGAAGCTGTAACCTTGCAGATGGTCATCAAGGGTAATGATTCCATCTCTCAAATTGATAATCAGGCCAATAAATGAAAAAAAGGAACATTTACCATGTTTTCATAAACTACTGAGGTTATGTGGTATCAAAATCGGTATTATAGGAAGCTGTTGATGTCTGATGAATTGGGAATGATTTGGAAATAAATTGTGCCCTTATCATCATTGTTAAAGCATTTGTCTTTTAAGACTGAAGAAAACCTTAGAATAGCTATTCCCTCTACTGCTTCCTTTGGGAGACTGACAGATGACACATTAATCAAGTCCTGAGATGTCACACCTCTCAAGAGAATCTGTTAGTAGAGTAGCTTAGCATTATCTGTGAAAGTAGCTAAAGCTATATATATATATATATAAAGAGCAGATCTGTACTTAGTCCGAGGAAATGCATCAAGATTTGATGATATTTCATAGCTGAGAAAATTTAGGCTAACCACATTAGGGCAAAATATTTTCTTGTTCCGATTTGTACATGTAAGTCAGCAGCAGTGAGCTGTGTTTTCATTAAAGATGAAGGCCTAAGTACATATAAAAGAACTGCAAGAAATAAACAGAATCTGCTTTTCCCTTTGTGTTTATTATGGAGAGCTCAAGCTGGAACAAGATGATTTTGTGTGTCCTGACATAAAGACAATTAAGTTTATGAATATGCTTAATTATGTTTTCCTCTGAAGTTGTCAGTCTTTGCCTCTCAGTTATCATTCCACTAATGATTCTCTATGTATATCATCTTGGGATGGTACAAGATGTCCATCTATGGCTGTAGTTCCAAGGGACTCAGTCTCATCCAACTCCAAGAATAATATAAAAATATGTGTTCCATTGGTTGAATATGCCATTTTTGAGAGAAGAGCTGTAATTCAATATCTAGTTCATTCTAATGGCAAGTGGAGGAGAGGTAAAGGTGGAAAAAGGACTGAGGTATAAAAATTGTAGGTTAGAACACAGAATTACCAGACATTTCTTATCTAAATAAATTTTAATTCTCATTGACACATTAAAACAATCACACAATTACCCATACACACATCTGATTCTACAGCTATTATGTGACCATCTTATGCAATTATATGCTTTTATTTTTTATTGATTTTCATATTTGTGTAGAAAGACAAAGATTCTCTTTTTAATAATGCCATTTCTGTGGCACTTTTATATGGATCTTGCAGTATAGAAAAAGTTGGCAATACAAAGACATATGATTCACTTTGATTTGTAGAAAAGTTTGCTGTTACAATGCAGAAGATAACAGGATACGTATATCTGCACAGCGATAAACAACAATGGGACAGCAATGCCTCTCATTCTCTGTATAAGACACTTAGTTATCATATTATTATATCTGTACATCTTTTTGCCTTTGAGTAAGAGAAAGTCATACACAAGGCTAGCCTGCCAAACTGTACCAGGTTTTCTATAGATTTGTTCTGGAGACCATCCATTTTACACAACAGGATGCAAAAGTAAAGACATGTTTTCCATGCCTGGTTTTCATAATGTACACAACTATACTACAGCATTAGTAATATGCTCATATTTTCTGTGACAGAATCCTCGTTCATACCCAGTACATAGAAATAAAAACACTAAATATTGACAAAAGTAGTTAATGCCTGATAATACAATACACAAATATAAATTTATGTATTTTAAAATAATTAAAAACAAAACAAATTACTTTCTGCTATCATTAATGTTAATAGTTTTTTATTCATTTCTGTCACAGAAAATATTATGTCTCTATTATGAAGGCCAATCAGTTGATGCTGTTGAGGGAAATAAACACCTTTTATTGTTGGAATCTTATTTTATCCATACATATACTGTGGCGAATTTGTATGTTAAAACCAGATGGCACATACAGATTCCACTGTGCTTTGAAGGGTTGTATGTTTAAGTGTAAGGGGTTTCACAGTATTGTATTTGAGTGCCCCGCTGCATTAGCTTATCACTAGATATGCAGTACAATCTTTAATGCAACTTCACAGATTGGTCAGCTCACTACTTCCACAGCATTTTCTGTTTCCTAGCTGATATAATATTAACTGAAGTTGTCACCACCAGATCATTTTCCATTTTCTCGCAACTTTCACATGAATGTCACTGCAGGATGCAGGTGTTCAATAATCAATATATAATTAGATTAGGCAAGGCAGTGTTTGTTGTAATGTTTGTCATTTCCATGGAAATCAAATGTGAAACTAAATATCAGTTAGTTGTGATAGGATCAGAAGATGGCAGCAATAAACGGCAGTGTCATCGATCAATATTACAGTGTTGACCTTTGTTGGAAAAAGGTACCCATGGAATTTTATTATCATGATTATTCTAGCAAGCTGCCTCTCCAGAACATCTCAAGCATATTACATTCATACTCAGTGAAATTGTGATTTTGGTGTCCCTAAAGAGGTATAATGTCTGTGAGTGGATCCATGATGAATTATCTGTGGAAACTGCAGTTAGAGATGGCAACTGCCATATTTATCCTTTGAATTTTCAACTGCTAACTATGCTATTGTATGCAAGTTATCACATGTTTTTATGAAACCTTCATAATAATCAACTTACCTGGGAACACCTTACTAATTTCGTACTAAAATTATGTAATGTGAAATAATTACATTCTGCTTTCCTTGTGACTTAGATCTTAGGACGATCTCCACATCAGCATGAAAATGTACTCTTGACCGGATTTATGGAAGGTGAATAAATGAAATGAAATAGATGTTTTGCAGGTGATCTACAGGGCAGACTAACCTTGTGTCAGACCAGTGACTCTTACAGAATGTTAATCAGAGTTGCCACCAGCAGAATTATTTGTAGAATGGAGGAATAAACTAAGATTTATTGTAACTAACCCTTAAGCAGGGATGATCTGAAGACTAGTTCCACACCTCTTACAATTTATGGAACACAGTATTCCAGATTTAGAGTCACTGTCCTGTAATTAACATGAATGCTATTAATTTGCAATAACGATATTTGTGCAAGCAGAGATTAACCCCATGCATTCCTAACCTTTGCACTGGATGGAAGTAAGTATTCAGTTTCTTGTCATCACTGTTTTACACGAGGGAAAAAAGTTCCCATAAACCACTGGATAAAGTGGACTGGGCCCAAGAAGTAGTCTCAGTATGGTTGCAGAGAGAAAATCTGTCCCAGCAGAGAATCAGACTCCAGCCATTTATTCTGCAATTGAATGACTTTGCTAACCACTGTAAATTTCTTATTAATTAAATAATAATGTAACATATGGAACTCAAGAAATCTGTTTTCAGTCATAGTGCTGACAATTATATCTGAAGGAAAAGTGTAAAAATTACCTGATTTTGTGCCTCACTTCTGTGGTCCAGGGATTACCTGGCTGCCATATCTACAGCCAGCTCTGTTTCAAATGTTGTAATCTGTAATGAAGTACTATTTATTTATTAAATTTATGGCACATTCTAATTTTCAATAGTAACAGGCCTGGGCAACACAGCTGTTAAAGATAAAGGTAAAGTTGTCTCTGTGATTAATTAACTAGGCACCCTGCCATGAAGACGTGGGGAGAGGAAGTATAGCTCCACCATTCTTGTGTTCGGTACTAGATGGAGGTGAGTGGTGAGATTCATGCCCCAGCCATTTTACCCCTGGGGAGAGAGCCCCTGGTACCCACTGAATAGGCTGGGAATAACCCAGAGCCGGTCTGGATGTTGTGGAGTAGAGAAAAAACTCTTGCCCCTGCCTGGAGTTGAACCCCGGCTGTCCAGCCTGCAGCCCGTTGCTATGATGATTGAGCTACCCCAGCTCCCCCTCAACACAAATATTAAGTCATGAAAAGTCCTGAAACACTACAGAATACAAATTTAGTATTTTTAGGTTTACTGACACCTTTAAACGGAAATGAACTTTGGACAATGAATGCAAGAAACCAGAATTGCAGCTCCTGGAACAAACTTTATGAATGGCAAAATACACTTGGATAGACCACAAAAGTAATGAAAACAAATGAAAAGAATTCAAAACAGAAGCCATATCAAACAAATATTCGAAATATAACACAAATTGGATTTGAGACACTAGCATAATGCAAAGAGTTCTCTAAACTATTAAAGAATTACCGATCATATTGACCAAGGTACTGAGAAAGACATCTGAAGAGATTACTGGATGAGTGAGACTGAAATGGGCTGAGACATTGCCCATTTTCTGATAGCTTCATGGTGATGATTATAGCACGCAGAAATAACTGGATATCACTGTGAAGAACTCATCTATGTAGTTCTTTAGAAACAGTTTTTGTGATTTCCAAGAATTTTTAGAATTTAGAACCACCCTCCTGCTTTAGGGTTTACAGGTTTCCAACAATCCAAACCTTAACACCACATAAAATATTCTACAATGTACATAAATCAACATCTGTCTTACACATGTTATGTAAATACATCAACCAAGACTTGAACTTGACAATGTGTACAACCACAAATTTTATATCAGGTTTAAAACAAAGAGAAAAGCATATGTAACTTTCAGCTAATTTAAACATGGCACAAAAAATATTTTTAACTGACTAATACAGAGTTATCATGCTACAGTTTAAGGTTAATTTAAAGCTATGAAACATATACTTATCTGCATCATCAATTATAACATGTTACATGATGCATGTCATTGTTTGTATTCTTGCACAATGAAGAAACTCTTTATATGTTATGCAAATTGTAAAAATAATGCTTTATAAATATTCCTGTACTTAAATTTTATGCCTTTACTCACTAAATGTAAACTCTTTAGGAAGCTGTGGGTGCACTAATAAAAATTTGGGTTTCATAAAGGTAGGACATTTTTTGACTAGCTACATAACCATGAACTTCTCAAGATGGATTCTGTTCCACAGAATTACTTAATTATTTAATGACTATTTCAGGTGTTTCAGTAATGACAGTTCTGAAATTGGGACAGTGCCAAAGTCATATGGAGAGGACGTGTCACAAAACTGAGGTTTAAAATTGGTTTCAGGTTTGTGGTATCGGTATTACAGAGATGAATTAAAGATGCTAGGAACTGATTTGATATTAGACTCATATAATGTAAGATAAAGGTAAAGCTGTCCCTGTGCTTAATTAACCCCCCCTTCCTCTTGTCATGACAACATACAGGGAAATGCAGGTATAGCTCCACACATTTTTAACTTCGGTACGAGATAGAGGTGAATGGTCAAATTCATGACCTGGTCGCTTTACCCCAGGGAAATAGTCCCCATACTCAGCGGCTGTGGAGAGAAAGTCTCTTTCTCCTGCTATGCCTAGTCACTATATTGGCTGAGCTATCCCAGAATGGAATAATTAATCCTTGATTTGTCTCATTCTGGTCCATCACACTATTAATTACAAAGTAGGTAACTTTCAGTCCAGTATGACATACAGGTTTACATATGACACAGCACGCACGTAAACTATACAACAAACAATAAGAACATACAACCAAGAGAAATAATTGACATCTTCTACCATCCGGAAGAAAAAACATGACCCAATGCTGGTTCACGATTTTTAACATAATAACTAATTTTTTACATACAAAAGATTTTTAATACAATTTTAAATACATAGGGAAGCTATTTTATGGAAAAGTGAACATCACATTGCGTGCAGTGGGAAACCTCAATCGAATACCCAGCAAATATGCTTAAACGAAACATCATACGTAAATCTACACGTCAACGTGGCTGCATAGGGCAAACTATGATGTAGTGAGCACTATTCATAACCTAAGTGCATAATGTTAAAACATCTTATGTGAAAGTGTTTCCTGCTCATAGTGGTGCGCCTCTGAAGATGATTCTTTTGAATCGAAACATGTAAGGCGAATAAAGACTGAAGTGTTGTAAACCTGTATGTCATACTGGACTAAAGTTATCTACTTTGTAATTAATCCTTGCTCTTGCTGCATGGAAAATTTTCAAGTGAATTGCTTAGTGTGAGGCCCTCAGCATCATAACTGGTATGGCCAGGATTGCTTAAGAATTTGGTTTTCTTCCTTGATAGAAGTTATGTATTCAAAACGACATGTGTAAATAGTCTTCTGTATTTTAAATGAATACTAACAGCCATATTATAAAATTCCTAGCACTGAAATCAGGAATATGGCTTCAAAGCAACACACTGCTAACAAAGTTTTAAATGTACATCTTTGACTGTGAAGCTTATACTGGTGCCTCATCTCACTCACACTTCCATTATTCGTGTTTCTGCATACCTGCAGTTTTATTTCAGTGTCATGAGAAGCATCAATGTCTTATTTGCAGGCATGGAATAAAATGTTGCACATGTCCCGTGAACTGCCTCACCATTTTGATTTGGCCATGTCATTTTCTATTCCTTTCACACCATGCTTAATGGCCTTTCAGTGTATTTCCTGTTCTTTTATTTTAGTTGGTTATTTAACGCTGGGGTCCATATTCAGACCAAATAGCTTTAGATTGATTAAAGAATGTGGAACAATTGTTGGAATTAGAACTCACAGGGGAAACCTAAGGACTTCGAGAACTAGCCCTAGTACCAATTTGTCTATCAAAAATCACACATGGCCTGACCTAGAATAGAACCTGGGCCTCCTCATTGGGAAGCTGGCTACTATATATGTGTGTGGGTGTGTAAGGAGTTGGCCATAAAATCCAGCTCTTGCACTGTGACCTTCAATGTTCTATTGTGCTTCCCCTTTGGATTAACCCTTTATTAATCCTACACTTCGAATGAAATGTAGGACTTTAATTATGTGGGCATCATAAAAGTCACTTGGTTCCATGAAGAACTGACCCAGGTGACAAAATCTTAAATAAGCTATGGCCTCACAATGACACAGGATGTGTGTGGCTGATTCGTCTTCTTGTAGGCACCTTTCACAGGTTGGGTTATCTGTTTGAAAAGGTGTCCTTTTAGGTGGCAGTGTCCAGTAAGTAATCCTACCATCCATCTTAACTGATATCTGTTTAATTTCAACAGGTCCTTCGTTCTTCTGGCAGAGGGTCCTGATATGAATCCCTTTGCTTATTTGAGTCCAATTGTGGATTCCCAGCGTTTTTTTTTTTGTGATTTCTATCTGTCCAGTCCCTGATTGCTTTCTTGGCAACTCTGAGATGCCACAAGCTGGTTCTGGTCCAATGAACGGATGTTCAGATTCTGTTCTTGCCAGCTGATCTGCGGTTTTATTCCCAGTAATACCCTCATGACCTGGCAGCCATATCAGTTGAGCTCTGTTATGTTTGGCTGGTTGTATGAGGGATTGGTGGCTGTCCCAGATCAATTTTGAAGTGATTTGGTGTGTACCAAGTGCTTTAATTGCAGCTTGACTATCTGATAGAATACAGATGTTCCTAATTTTATAGCTTCTATCTAAATTCTCACCAGTGCATGCCTTAATGGCATACACTTCTGCCTGGAATACTTTTGTGTACTGACCAAGGCTGAAACTACGTTTCCACCCTGCTCCATCACAATACACTCCAGCTCCAGTGCCTTTGTCTTGGAACCATCTGTATAACAGATTAGTCTCCCCTTTCTATGTGGTTGAAACCCCTCTTTCCATTCACTTCTATAAGGAAATCTGATCATGAAGGGTTTATCATAGACGTGTTTTGGTATCATTTTATCAGACCCCATCTGTAGGATTGGTTCGTTTTTCATGTCCTGAATCATGCATGCATGTCCAAAACCTTTGGATTTAGGTCTCCATTGATCATTGCAACGTAATCTGTAATTTCCTAACTTGGCCTCTGCTTCCATCTGCAGATGCAGTGGGGGGAATCCTAGTAGGATACTGGCAGCATAGGTAATTCTGGGTATTTTTTTTTATTGCTAGTAGGGTGGGACTAAGTCCCTTGTACTGCAGCCCCTTCTGGCCTATTGTACCAGCCCCAGATGATAGGTGAGGGTGATTGTGAAGCAATTGGTGGAATGAAGATTGGCAGGGGAAACCAAAGTACTTGGAGAAACCCTGCCCCAGCACCACTTTGTCCACCACAAATCCCACTTAACCAGACCCTGGGATCGAACTTGGGCCACCACGGTGGGAAGCCAGCGACTAACCGCTTGGGCTATGGCACGGCCCAATTATGGGTCTTACTATCACAGTGTATAGCCAATATACCACTTTTGGTTTCAATCCCCAGGTCTTTCCAAATGTGCCTCTGCATGTCCAGAAGGCGTTATAGGCCTTAAGCTGGCAACTAACTGCCAGAAGAATGGCTCACAACTTCCATGTCTTATACCTTTTTATATAAGCAGTGATTTTCAGTTCTGTGTATTTATTTTTTAAAGATGAAACACTACTGTATCTAAAGACAATGTCAAGAATTTGGCTGTGATGAACCTAGGCACAGTTGGCTCTGCATACTGTATGTCCTCTCACAATTCAGCCTTAATAAAGTGGGTTCTTCTAGCCCCAGTGTTTACATATGTGGCACAAGCCTATATTTCATCCCAGGTGATGAGAAACACCTCTCTCACACAATTCAAATTGGGTCTTTTTGAAAACTGTGTCACAATTAATGACACAAAATTCCCATACACTGCAACAGAACCCACTACTGGTGTCATATTTCATAAAATAAGAGTCAAAGAGACAGTGATAGAAATGAAGCACTATCTGTTCACAGTGATCGCAGTGTTGCAGCTGGAATAAGATTACAGAATAAGAGAGCAAACTTGCAGTTCACAGTTATATTTAAACCATTACATATCATGTTTAGATGACTGCCAATTAATGGTCACGATATGAACAAGAGATCAATAAATATTAATTTTTGTTTAACAATGTGCTAAAAAGAGGTTGTACAACATGCTGCTCGAGGCAGCCAATTGGTTAGCCTGTGCTTCCTGTTATTTTGTAGTTTATTTAGCAACATTCTCAGTTACACAGACTATATAGCATTAATAACTGGAATACGAGGAATTAATTGGAAATAGTGTGGAAGGAAGCGGTTATGGTCTAAGTTAAGGTACAATCCTGGCGTTTGCCTGGAGGGGCTGAAGAATATTATGGCTAACCTAAGTCAGGATATTTGGCACCCTAATTGGACCTCAAACTGGACACCTCCAAAATACAAGTCAGAAGCATGGCCACTTGAGCATCTAATCCCCTGAGACCTTTTCTAAGTGATATACTACATGTCCTTGCAATGCTATTCAAATGCCAAAGAGGGTAAAGCTAGCTGGAAAGTTCAGTCACATTCAGAAGTAACCTTTTCATCTTTCAGTCTACCCACAAGTTAGGCACAATGGGTTAAACCACTTCACACTGGACACATTTTTTAATTTGAATAACATGTACAAATGGTGCCTTGAAAGGGGGTATTTTTCTTGTTTCTCCTTTATTTTTTAGCTTCTTTCACAACCAAATAGTTGTTATAAACCTGAGATTTTACATGACACTGCATCATGTAACAAGGCAAACTCTTTCCTCCATTTTACTTGTTCTGGTAGGTTGCAACCCTATTGGAACACATGTTCAAAAGTTTTGTAACAATAAGCAGAGTTTCTATTGGTATCTAATTTTACAAATAAAATGATAAAAGGTGTGAGGAGGGAAAGTGGGGGGGGGGCACCTTTGAAAACTGTTGTCATCCTAGCATAGTAAAATGGCCACTTGTAAACAGATTGCTTCAATAGGTTGAAATATCTTCACAACACTGTATTCTGTGTGCATATACCAAATTTGTATTTTTAAAACTCAATATAATTTGGCGAGATTTTAGTAAATTATATAAAATTTGAGAATTTTCAGCTCTGTTAACCTCAATTTGTCACAGGAAATGAGCACTTTTTGTACAGTAAAACCCACATTCGAAGGTACAACATGACTACAAACAACAAAGTATTTCAAGATTACTGTCAAATGATTTATGATGCCATGTATCTGGTAGACTGTTACTAGTTTTTCAGAGAAATCTGTTGCCTCCATCTTCAGGACAGAAGAGTGAAACAAGGGTGAATTATAAGGCATGGATATATTCCAAATTTTGTGCTGGCTTCATGGGGGTAATTTCAAGTCACCACAAGCACTCAGACCGCTACTGGGACCACTATGAACTCTCATTATTATCCCTTTGTTAACTGTTTGAAGCACAGATTTCTTCCGGTTTAAAAATGCAATTGCTACCACACAGGAAACATGGTTTGTCCATATCACAAAGAACAACTGGTTAATGCAGTATAGGGAAAAAATCGCCATTTATTCTGAGAATCAGGTGGAACATATTCATATATTTTATGGGCAAAATTTGAAATTCCTTTAATGTTAAATCAAGAGCTACATATGGTAACCACTATGTTAAATGACAATGACTCAAATTAAATATTGCAGCCCTTGACTGTGGTTCAATGAGAAAATATCACTTTACTACCACATGTAACTATGATTTTATTTGAGTCCCTAACTAGATTTTACTGTACATTAGCATTTCCTTAACTTCCCATAACACTGCAGAAGACCCAGCTGACTTCCATAATCACCTAAGATGCAAGAATTTTAAAATTCTTGTACCTGAAAAAAGTGTATTCAAAGATGTAATGTATGGGACTTCAAGAAATGTAACTTTTCTTACCCCAATCTAATTTTACATATTCCTTACAATCCCCCCCACCCAATTACAAAAAGATACGCTTATCACATAATAGGCCATTTTTGTGTACTGCAACTTGTTTTAAACCTCTGCTTTAAACATACAAACTGGGTTTTTATGTGTTTACAATTTATATGGGATACTGTTTAGCAATATGGCCTCCACCTTTTGGAATGCCTAGGAAAACACAGATTTCTTACAATTATAAACCTACTTGAGTATCACATACAAGCACCCATGGGCAACTTTTTCTTTCGGTTGGTTTTTATAAATTTTCATATAAAACTTCTAAACTCATTTTTTCAACACTATACATATGTACTTAAAAATATATGTATATATATATGTGTGTGTTTTCCATATACACATACAGCATGTGACTAAGATGGAGCAAGGCTTTACAAAACTACAACAATATAGTACAATCCTCCTGGAGAGAAGGGAAGCTGTGGTTCATTCATCCGACTGGGCGGAAAATGCGTGAGAGAAAGGAGGGGAAGAAATGAGCAGGGGTACACAAGGTCCAGGTGTACAGTTGGCACACCTACTCTTTGCACAAGTCAGTGAATTAATTAACATGGAAGGAGAGTATTTCAAGACCAAAGTTCACTGACATAATGAGTTTTAATACTACCAGCATCACTTGACAATATTCTGTTCAAAATTAGTTTTTTTTTTATATTCTGGGGGGAACTTTCTGGTACTTTTAAACATTGTGCTTAAAACCCACCAATGTCATTTCATATTATAACATGCAATATACGAGTACAGTATATACATGTATTGCATGTATATATGTGTAATAGGACTGGGCACAAGAAAATAATATTTTCTTTTCATGAGAGTTGAGATTTTCACAGCAGCGACTATAAATGATACAACTCGATTCTAAGGTGTTCTGGGGATGGGGTACAACACTTGGAAAAGCCGAGTTTCTGGAATCTGCCTATTGTCCACTCTTCTAGAAGAACATAAGGTCCAGTGATTCAAATCAACTCTTCATAAGAAACCCAAAAGAGTGGGTGCCTCTTAAGCATTTCACTTGAGGTTGAAAACCGATTCAGTTTCAGAAACGATGTGTTATATTTAGAATATGAGATGACAGACAAAGAGCAGAAACTTAATAGTCCTGTACACGTATGTTCGCCTATATGTACAACTTAAGAACTGCTGAATGAATTTCTGAGAAATCTGATACTGGATAGTTTTACTAAAAATGTCTACACATTCCACTGTAACTTAAGGCTGTATAAAAATAAGTACTTTACATGAAGAGCTTATGTTTTTCCTTTCGCATCTTGTGCATAACTTGCTAAATATTTATTAGAGCAAAAAATATTTTGAACAGAAGTTAGAGAAAACATGAAACACACATCTCATGACTAAAACCCTACATTTTTTCTTCAAAAAGCCCTTTGTCTCCAAGGCAAACAAAACTGAGCAAGGATTACAGAACTGTTAAGCTATATAGACATTTCTTAACATGTTTAATGCTCAACAGAAACTGAGTTCTGCTGTTTGTAATCTGCTCATATTCCACATACAAGTTTTTTCTGCTGTGTGTCAAAACAGGCATATATTTTATGTAAAGTAATTTCAAGTTTTTGCTTTAAATTCTCCCATTCAAAATCATATATATAACCATCTAGTAAAATTTCACAATTGTATGGAACCTCTCAATAAGTTATTTCTGAGTTTTTATCATTTTATGAAATATTAATGTGCAAATAACCACATATTCTCAACTTTCTCCAAAGAGTTATTGCTATATTCACATTCTGGTCTTTTGGATTATGATACCAAGTAGTTTGGTAGATGGGCTGGATATACTGCCCCCTCCTTCAGGGTAGAAGTCTTCTACCATAGATATGAAGGCATATGTTTCTGCAAATTTTTGGGAAGACCACAATATGAATCTTCACTGCTGTGAAAATCTGAAATATTGTAATTGTGTTGTAATTCCATTTAACTATTTACATATTTAAAAATATTCATCGATCCTCATGTCTACTCTTTTATCTCAACTGATTTTTAACCCTCTGCAAGCCACAAGCTCAGCGAACTTTAGTTACAATTGTGAGAGTTGACAAGATTGGCTCACTTTTAATGAATTAGTACAGCATTTCTGTCAACAGATTGCATCAAGTGTTTAGATGAAAGAACAGTCATTCTTTTTACTTAAACTTGTGAGCATCTAAGGGTAATCTGCCAAAGTATTGTGGGGTTACGTGTGTTATGGTATTTACCACTAAGCAGCCTTAGTATTTCTAGCAGGTAGTTTGATTACATAGCT
This sequence comes from Cryptotermes secundus, assembly GCF_002891405.2. Taxonomy (NCBI): domain Eukaryota; kingdom Metazoa; phylum Arthropoda; class Insecta; order Blattodea; family Kalotermitidae; genus Cryptotermes; species Cryptotermes secundus. Next base: position 3,837,922 of record NW_019743656.1, read on the forward strand.
TAGTAATAAGAAGGTTAAATGTGAATTTATAAAGAAAAGTTCTGTCCTACTACGAGTAGAAAGCTTCAAGAATCAAATATTCATATGGCAGTAAAACCATACTAAAATTGAAATGGCTGTAAAATGAATGCATGTCGGACTCCAAAATTTGGTTACTTTTCAATCTCAGTTCTAATATTATGTTATAATATAGACAGTGTGGACTGCTATAGCGGGGCCCAGCATAAAAGGGGTAAAATATATGCAATACAGCATTGCTAAATGGATTTTTCACAAAATGACATCCTATGAGCTTAAAAGAAAAGGCTCAATATTTCACATAACCTTAACTGTCTCTGTAGTGACACTGGTAATAATAAAACCTTCAATTAATTTAACCCCTGTATACATTGATAGGTAAAAGTTTTTGACAGGAATTATCACTCTTCTCAGAATGTGGTTTTACAACAGCCAGCTGTATTTACAAATTACATTACAATTCCATGTCTTGGATTTTTTCTGTCTCTTATAAATTCATATATGTAACGTGTATTGTAACAAATCTGATATTTAAAATATGAAAAATTCGGCAACAGGTGACTCAAATAATTTACCACAGCTGTACACTACTTACATTCAACAGATCCGGCAGCGTTTCTTTAGACAATCTTGTGCATACAATGTAGAATGAATAAACAAAACAGTGGTGAACATCAATGAATAATGACAGTCACAGAGGACATCTAGTGACATTAAAACTTCAGTCATTGTCAAAATATCCAATAATATCAATGTAACTGGACATAAGATACATATATAAGCCTATTGTGGTAGTCACTGTTCTGATAGAAATCCTGTGCTGAAGAGAGAAAAATCGATTGCTATCAGAATGTAAATCTGAAACACTCACAATAATCATGTGAACATAAGTATGTTGCAATTTAAAATGTCTGTAGCCAATTTCGAAGTGTAAAGAACCGATGCCTTGAGTTTCTGCAGTCGTGGTTATAGTAAATGTTATTTATTGAATCACCTGCAGTAAATACAAAACCATCCAAATATTAATTTATTAAAATGTTATATATTCTATTATGAATATCTGCTAGGTATCACAATGTTATTCATAAGATGTAGCTTTGTTGGTATGAACAGATTAAACCAGGGAATTTGCTGCAGTTGAAACTGAGGCAAGTAATCAGAAATTCAACCACTTGATTAAAAATCGTCACAGAGAACCATAAAGGCCCAATTTTACAACAGATGAACAAAAATATTGTGACATATTGCTATGAAAACTAGCAAGACTGAAAGATTTGGAAGTGTTACACCATGGAAGAGAAGATTAGCTTTCATTCTGTTTAGGATACAAAGACATGATTTATATAAAAAGTGAAAAAATTACCAGCCCTAAGGATCTCACCATTGTTTTGCTACTCAGGATTCTGCTCGGGAAGTCTTGGGAATTGTGCGAGGATATTGTCAAAGTAGTTCACATTCCAGACCATCAGCAAGACTAAAGGTATTATGCCTTTTTTCTCTCCCAAGATAAATAAATGTATATATACTTTAACGGGGAGTAGGGGAGAAAATATATATATATGAAGCTAAAATTAATGAGTATGTATACTACATTCTGGACGTAAATGTTATCGTCTTTGTTCACATCCTGTTGTGTTTGTATAAATGCCTTGTCTCTTCTTTACAAACCCAAGAACACTGCTCACTAAGGGTTGCGAGTATATTCCAATACACAACACCCAGTTTTTCATGATCTTCCAGTGTACCAGTCAAGATCAGTTAAAGCTGCCAACAAAAATTAACAAATTAGTGAATAAGCAAAAGAAAAAATGTACCTGTAGCGATTTCTTGTACATGATCAATATACTTACTGCCATGGCATCATCAGTTATGTTAAGTTTACTGTGTACCAGCACTGATCCCGTCAACCGACAGGTTTGCCACTGTGATACATAAAAGTAATTTTATCCTAAAGCTATCATTCAAATACAGAAGACTTCAAGTGTAGCTTTCTGAAGCTTGTTATTCACATTTTCTCTTCCATTTCAAATGTAGTTACATCCAGCATCCAGCCAAAAAAAAAAAAAAAAAAAAAAAAAAAAAAAAAAAAAANAAAAAAAAAAAGTAAAGCTATCCCTGTAACAGGCCGTGAAGGCCCATAGGGTGTCCCACATTATCTAGACAATCAGCTCAAAGATGGCGGTTAAAAGGTACAACTGGTAGCTGAGTTTTTAGTGTGGGGACTTGGCAACTAACATGTCAACTAAACTCCATGCAGAAAAGCCCAAGGCTAGTGTACCATCTTCCAACATGCCATTACTTTTTAAGGTTATAAGATGTTAATCCCCTATCAAAACTCAGAATAAGTGGGGTTTTGGGCTTTGTCAAATACGTATCTGGTATTCCAGAGAAAACCCTATAGAACACAATATTTCAGGAACTGGATCTCTTTCTGCCCTCAGATAGGGAGGTAGACACCTACTCTATTGGGTCCCTTAGAAAGAGCTATCCCCTATCACTGGATATATACCTACCAAACTCCAAGTTACAGGACCACCCATTGTCAGGAGTCTGTGACTATATTTATTCAATATATCCCACATCTGAAGACTGTTTCACTATATTGGACAAGGTGAAGCCTGACACAAAAAGTGTAAGAGGCTTAAACTTGGTGGAGATCAAACATATGACCATTCAAGTGACTAGACTGCTGTTGTAGCAGAAGCTACTAGAAATAGGGCATAATCTGCTGTACTGAGCCTGGACTGACAGAGGCTCTGTATATATTTTATACACATTTATTAACACGTTTAACATGTAAAATGTAAATATCCTTTACACTACGACAAATGACTTTCTACTGCAGACAATGACTCTGACAAAAGACAGACCTGTCCTCTTGTCAGAGAGGGCGCCCCACAGAAACATGTGGTCATAAGCCCCAGATTGGGCTGAACACCAAGACTGACTATCTGACTGACTGACTGACTGACTGACTGACCGACCGTCTGTCGCAATATGACTTTGACTTCGACTGAAGGCTGTTAACTCCATTCTTAATTGCGGTATGCTCCATGTTGCGGCACGGGACCTTCTTGGTGTGGGGCCACAGATCAGTACCTGTGCAATGCTTATGATCACACTTACCATGTTACATGCCACAATCAAAAGATTCCCATTCGCTGACTCTAGAGTCTTGTTGCTGAAGCCTCTGTTGGCATGCTGCCAGATAACTATCCTGTACCCGATACATGCCAGTATTGGCTTGAAACATCAGTGTATCCAGGATGCGCTCATTCTTAATAGCTTTAGTTGGCAGCACAATCTGAAGAAAATAAGTAAGATTAGACACACACAGTGCTCTCCCCTGGATAAAGGTAAAAAAGGTTAAACTGTCCCTGTAACAGGCCATGAAGGCCCAGAGGGGTGTGAGGGGTCGAGGCTCCCACAGCTTCTAGACAACTGACTCACAGATGACGGTAAGGTTGTCAGCCTTACGCGCCTGCCATCCGTTAACCCCAGGAAGATTCCTGGTACTCATTTCTATTAGAGGCTGTGTTGAGCTCAGGGCCATAGTGTGGCTGGAAGGATTAGGTCAATTGAAAACTTCAATAACCTCATCGGGATTCGATTCCGCGATCTTATGGCCAGCAGCATAGTGCCTCAACTAACTATGCTACCACATGCCCCCTCTCCTGGGTTACTAACTTAACCTTTTGCACATCATGTGCTGATTAGATTGGTTTGGGGTGCTCGATTAAAACCAACACAGTCAAAGAGACTGACTCATTATGAATCAATTAGTGTAGCATTTTTGTCAGGAGATGGCATCAAGTGTGAAATACCAATGATTAGATGAAAGAACGAGTTTTCATATGAATTATTTCTTTTGTTATTTAAAGGTCATTTGCGGAAAGCATTATGGGCATGTTTTCAGAAATCTCAGAAGTACAATGTGTGGATTAATGAGTCAGCAAGGCCCATCAAATGCAACATGTTTATTATTGTGCCATATTTGCTCAAAGCATGAAATGTGGAGCCAGAGAAACAGCCATTGCTAGCGAATGGCTCTGAAACAACATTTGTTTCTAGTCAATGATCGCAAACAAACAGGTTCCCACAGCAACAGGCTGTGTGCAACAGTGGAGGTACTGTTGGAAATGTGGTTTTCAGTGGTGGTCCACGCTGAGGGGTTATAAAAAAACGATGAAGTGATGCCCTAGTCAGTTGGAAAGGAGCGGCCATTTAGAATGGACTTGAGCCTGGAAGCAGAGGAATAGTCCCTGCTGGAGCCCTTCCAGGCAACTCCTAGAGAAGACACTGCAGGCTGGGAAAGATTTTGTATGTGCTCTAGTGATTTGTAAAGTGTAGAAATTAGTGATGGCATTATAATTAAGTGTATTCATGAATCGTGTGTTAAAGTGGTCAATATATCCAATAACTCACTCAAGTTCGTGAAAATATAAAATATTGCCATTACATGTTTTGGCAGAGGCAGCCTCACACTTGCACCTGATGGACCATGCCATCCTTAAAAAGTGTGATGGGTCAGCATGTCTCCATAAAATAGCAGACTTCATACACTTTTGCATATGAATTATGAACGTTACAGACTGGCATATACTTGAGTGCAGTGATTTCATCTACACTAATGTGATGAAATGTTTATCCCTTTACTGCATATTATTTTCTCACCATTTTCCTAAAATATTGCAATTTTATGGTGAAAATATAGAAAAAGAAATAACAAAAATGGATATTCATAACGTAGTGAATGGTGTTATGTGATGCAGTGAAAGGAGAAGAGTCAGTTTTAATTCCTACAGTACCAGGTTGCCATAACTGCTATTTCTCATGGGTATATAATGTAACTTTTAAGAACTTCAGGTGTAGGGAAGAAAGTTTCCACAAATGTTTCTTGAATTTTGTAGTTCTGATAAAATCCCAATAAATGTCACATGCTGTGAGTAATATAAAATTTTATGAACATAAAAATTTTGACACTTGGCACATTTCAGTGGAAAAGGACACAGTGATATGGCAAAGCCTGAATTGTTTCAGGGTTCTGTCACTTTAACAACTTTAAAGTGCAACTGCTAGTAGACCTTGATGAGATCCTGAGGTGAAATCCTGTACAGCTTGAGGTCACGCGATAATCGTTCCATAGTGCATCTGAATTCCAACTTGGCATCCATTTTGGACGAGGTCTTTGTGCGTATTTTGTGGCGTGCCCATCCCAGCATTGCTTCAAACTTGCACACCTCAGGCACCTCTAAGGTGCGGGACATTATCATTTGAACCATGGACTCTGACAGAGTTAGGAAATCTTGTACCTGGAACAACTTCAACAAAAGATGCCATCATCACTGTTATTGTCATTATCACTGTCATTTTTATTCTTTGTTGTTGTCATTATCATTGTTATTATTGTCAGAACTGCTATTGTTATTGGTGTACTACTACTACCACCACTACTGTTGCTGCTGCTACCGCCACCACCACTGCTTTTATTATTATTTTTGTTGTTGTTGCTGTTATTATTTCCTTCTATGCATTAATGTTTTTTTTTTTCTCCAGTGCTTACCTTTAATTAGTCTTTATGACTAATGTGTTTGTCCTGTATGTAACTACTTTTATCTACACTGTGCTGTCTGTAATTGGCCTTGTGGCTGTTGGCTCAGCACATAAATAATAAAGAACCGAATTATTATTATGTATTATTATTTCAAGCTTTCATGAAGTGAGTATGCAATTAAATCTTCTCAGATGATTGGCCATGTCAACGTGTAGTGGATATCCAGTGTTTCTGAGACTGCCCTCCATCATCAGAGAGTGATGTGAAGGTAAAGATAAAATTGTGTGCTGTGTTCACACATTGTGTTTATATACAAGGTTACCATATGTTCAAGCGTGGAGTGTGTTCGGAACAGTGGGTGGATTGAGATGGTCCGTTATGCCTGGTCCCGACACAGACCAAATGGAGAAGAGCTGATTGATCCTCTGGATTCACTTTGTAAATCATACCATATGAAAGATAAAAAGGTAAAGTTGTTCCTGTGTTTAACTAATTAAGTACTATGCAATGGAGATATATGGGGGAGAGGAGGTATTGATCCACATTTTCTTGAACTCAGCACTAGCTGGAGGTCAGTAGTCAGATTCAAGTCCCAGTCGCTTTGTCCCCTGGTACCCAATGGATACGAGGTTGGGTGGACCCCAGAGTTGGTCTGGACGATGTGGAGAAGAGAAAATTCTCACCCCTATCAGACCTTGAACTCTAACTTCCCCTGGTCATCCAGCTCATATCCAGTAGCTATACCGACTATGCTATCCCGGCTCCTAATGTCATATAATGCTTCTTAAGTTAAGAACGGCTAATGCATAGCAACGAATGCAGATGACTGAATGACTGAGTCACTGATTGACTGTTTCGCACACACTCTGGGACTTGAACAGAAGGCAATCTCATGTATAAATATATCATGCAAATATGATACTCCTCGCATCAACTCTGAATGACAGAGACAGAGACAGTCTCTGAAAAGCTGTAAACCAACTCCATACTGACACACCTGATTGACTGAGAAGACTACATTATGTTGCTGACGGAGATTAGCAGTGACAATTTTGTCATAAATTTTCACATCTTATTATGCTGTCTCACATGCAACTTTTAAAATTCACTGTGACTTTTAAATCATTGGTGCACTACATGTTTTGACCAGTATATGGTCATCATCAGGTGCTTCAAATTGATGTTGGAAATGTTAAAATTTGAAGTGAATTTTAAGATTTTAAGTTGCATGTGAGACAGTGAAGTGAGAAGTGAAAACAAGTGGCATGCAACAGGATGCTGCAGTACAGCACTTAACATAGATCTTCAAGGAGTGAAAAAATTTAAATAATGTCTATTAATATTAGAGGCTACTGTGAACTTGTGGTCACCAGCTCAAAAGATTAACTTTCCTCAAGTGAGGAAATGGCAATATTTTTGAACCTCTGATAATAATAAAAATGTTTGTGCAGAGACTTCTGGGTACAAATTAACAAAGAGGAAAAGTGTGTGAAGACCAAGAAAGAGAGGGAAATGTAGAACTGGCCGTAGAGTTACTTCATCATGATGAAGACAGAAATGAATAAGAAAAGAAACAAAAAGAAAAGAAGGGATATGAGGATAATTAGGAGAAATAGGGGGAGAAAAAAGAAGAAATGAAGATGAATGTGAATAATATTACCCATGTAAAACATCACTGAGGGTATGTCATACCCTGAGCAGACAATCTCACAGAAGAAAATCCTGTGTGTACAATGATACTGATGCATATCATATGTTGAAAATAGAATGTAGTAACTTTCTGATGGGTTAATGACCTACATCACCATCTAATGATGAAGCAACTTCACTGACAAGAGCATAAATAATTTTATTTGTGCTTTACCTGGTGTGATCTTCCTTCCACAAAGGCAAGAATCATATTGACAAGCTCAGAGGCAGAAGTGTATCTCCAGTAATAGTTCTCTAGCGAACAGAGCATCATACAGACCTGTAAAACACAGCAGATCAATTCAGTCCCAAGCTATTCTCTTGATGAAGTCATAATTTCAGTGACTTCTGTATTTGATGAACTTAAATACAAAATATTTTACCAACAGACAACCAGACGGATGCTGAATATACAATATTTCTAAATACTGAATTGTACCAGGATAAATATATCGTAATCCAGTGTACAAAGATGAACGTTCAAGGCACGCCTGTACAAAGTATAGGCATTCATTGTGGAACTGGTCACATTGTTTTCAAGATTCTATATTCCCTAAAGCTTTGGAATCGACGACTGAAGTGAAATTTACAAATTGTACTGTAATTAAGTATTACATTTATATTTCTTATTGAGAAGAACTGACTTAACCCTGCAAGATACAGTGTTTGGCATGTGTACCCCCTACTCTAACATTAAAGAGACACCGCATTTTGCTCATTTAATATATCTGTATGTTTCATATAATTGTCATAAGAAACAGTGATTATTTTTCTAAACAGCATTAACCAAGTGACCCCTGTAATGGAGACACAGGATGTTTTCTGCAAGGTAGGAACTGAACTTTTAAAGTTATTCATAAGAAAAGTATGCTTCAAAGGGTTAAATAACTGTATGCATGCCTACATGAAATTAATTCTTTGGGTCAAAGCATATTAATGCTGACAGACATAGATCAATCAGTTCTTTTAATGTGACAGGGGTTCCTATTTGGCAGTAACACTTTAATGATATTGTCATGTGTAGGGGGGTACACATGACGAAATGACGGGTTCCAGTTCGGATGACTGGATTTATTAGCAGCTTGGTTACACACTTTTTAGTTACACTTAAATACAGTGCTATCATTGATTTACATTCATCTCATAATTCACTGCTGCACGTGCACATGCACACTCCCACACACACAAACTAGTCCTCTTCGGGTAATGTGTCTCAACACAGAAATTAGAGCTTCAAATCACTCCAAATATTGCACACAATTAAGGTCTTGAAATCACACTTTAAATCTTCACAGTCTTCTACGAATGTCCCGTTGCTGTCACTCTTATTGTTCCATAAACACACTATAACACTTTCAAATACACTCCATCTGTTCTGTCTCTAACTGTCATCACATAGCCTCTGTACTGACCGTGCAGAAAACAGCCTGTATTGTTGGAACGTGTTTACTGAATGATCGCATAGCAACAGTCATGGCGCTGACTGCATAGAAAATGCCACACTCCCATTCTTGCCTTGTGTGTATTTGGCTGCAAGCTGTTTGATGGTCAGCTGACTAGCAACGCTGTGTCCATTCAAATTACAATATTATTTACAATCAAATATTATGGGCAGTTAATCGTTTTTTTCAATGACATTTCTGTTATTTTATTCTACCATATAAAACCTGAGACTGTGTTAAAGCTGGTGTCTTACTGCAAAGCCTCAGGTTCAGTCCCTAGTGGCAGACGAAGTGACATTGCAGCAGGTGAATCTCCGAGTTGCTTCAGCTTTTCCCTGCTAATCATCATAGTACAATTGCTCCATACTCATCTGTCATCACTCCCCAAGGCGTGTGACACTCCTGACAAGGCAGGACACTACCACATCCTCAGGCTTTAAGTTAGGGGTCCCATATCTGGTCCTGTTCTTGTTTTGTTACACAGTAAAGAAGTTAGTACTTTATACAAAACCTGTATTTTAAATGTAAAATCTTTGTTTTATTTCATTTACAAGGGGTTGAGTGTTGGCATAACTCAGTCAGTACAGCAGTGGGCTATAGGCTGGACAGGTGGAGTCTGATTCCTATCTGGGGCAAGAGATTTCTCTCTACTCTGTAGTGTCCATACTGGCTCTGAGACCCACTCAACCTCCTATCCAATGGATATCAGGAGACATTTCCCCGGAGGTAAAGCAGCCAGAGTGTGAAGCTCACCACTCACCTCCATCTTGTACTGAGGCCAAGAATGGGGATGCTACACCTCTCTTCCCTCAAATACCTTAATTGCATGGCGCCTAATTAATTCAGCACAGGGACAACTTTACATTTACCAGTGCAATGAATTTTCTAGATGATATCAAGATGGAATGGATTTCTAATGTTTCGTAACCTGTAACCGTTTCCATCATCAGGGATTGATGTGATGAGCAATGCTGTTATATTCTGTATTTACAAACACAGTTCCTCAGGATAGCAGGCACTGGGTGCCATGAAACCGGTTACATTTATAAATACAATTTATGGCAGCATTGCTAACCACATCAATTCCTGATGATAGAGATAGTAACAGGTCTTGAAACAGTAGAAATCCATTCCATCTCGAGACAGCTGACTGCCTGACAAGACTTCACTGTATTTACTTGCCATGAAAGCTTCAAATCTGATAAGAGGTGCAATGTTGAATATTCTATAATGGTGCAGAACTGTAAGATACCTTGAATACTGACCCAGATTTATTTGTAAAAGTTACAGGTCTTTATTTGTTTTGTACAAATGAGTATCATGCCCAGAAATTAGGCTATGCATTGAACGCCATTTGTGTGTGACATTGAGCATCGAGAATTTACTTGGGGAAGACAATTTCTAGTTGCCCCTTAAGCAATCAGACATCTACTGGGTCCACTGTGTGCCCACAATATTGTTTGGGCTCATTAAGAACCTTGACCTCAACTCACGACATTAAATAGATTATTCCATGGGGTCTGATAACTTATGATGTGGAGCAAGTCAGTGTGCAAACACAACACAGCACAACAAAACACAACGAGAAAGTTATAACAGAACAAGGAGAAGATGTATGACATACTAATTTTTACATAAATGAGGAATTGCACATATTATTCCACAGTGGGCATTATAATTCCTCTTACAATTAAGAACCTGATAATTATGTAAAATTTACAGATTCATCAACACAAGAGAAAGTGTCTGAAAAATATTGTTTAATTGCCAACTGAAACTATCTTCCATCAGCAAATAGACTCTAAATTTCCACTATGAGCTTGTTACACAATTTACTTATCACATGATATATATCCTTTTGGAATACTCATGTCTCTGTGTAGTGTTCACTTTATGAATCTCTGAATCTGACTGAAAAATTTTATAGTTTTGACTATAAATGACATTACAGCAAATATATATTCAGACACAAGTACTAGTAAGCAAAACCTTGCACAACTTACTTCTCTGAGTATCAGCCATACTTGTGGGTCAGATTTTTGATTCATACAATGATTATTAATTTTTATTAAAATTAAAATGCCTTGGTTATTCCAACTGCGGCAGTGCTACTGATCACAGAGGATTTCAGAAAAATAACGGCTGTCATTGGTGAGTGATTGCAACAATTTTATTTCTGACACAAAAATGACTAACAACAGCAGCAGTACTCACCACTTCTATCCTGAGGAACTGCTTTGCATGATGGAAGCAAGCCTGTAGTAATTCAGGAAGGTCATAATGCTCTGCCGCGCAGATTAGCCCTGGGATGTTGGAGCATGTGAGTGGACAGGAGCCTGTGTGGAGGTAGTCCAACAGGATCCGGAATGTCTCCGGGTCAAATTCTATTATCGGGAACTGTGCAGCACATAGACATATATTGCAACAATTCAATGGTTTGTTGGTGTTCTTGTAAGAATATCCACAAATGGAAGAAAATGAAACAGCTAAACTGAACGAGCATTCCAGATATGACATAAAAGGGTTTGGAGGTAGTAATGGAAGCAGTTACACAGTCAATTTACTAATATTTCGTGATTCAGCTGAGTTTATCATCTTAGGTTGAAAGAAAGCCATGTAAACCATGATGATGAGTCACTTACCTCAGTCTGTGCAAGCTTGGCCCTGTCCACTTTCTGTGCATCAGCACAGACACTGAGACGAGGAACAGCAAGGTGTGGAAGCTGTGATTTCCCTTCCTTGTCCTTATCTTTGCCCTCCTTATCTGCAGGCAGACAGCATTACATTATACACTGGTACACACATACACATGCAGACCATTATCCTTGCCAAACTACTCATATAATCAGGCAATGAGTTTTGCATATAAAACAAAGCAAATTGTGAAAGAAAAGGTAAAGCTGTCCCTGTAATAGACCATGATGGTCCATAGGGTTGTGAGATGTCAAGGCTCCCACATTTTCTAGACAGCCTTATGTGATGATCGCCCTTTACCCCCCAGGAAGACTCCTGATACTTATTTCTGTTAGAGGTTGAGTTGTCCCCAGGGCCATAATGCGGCTGGAAGGGTTAGGTTAACTGAAAAATCCAATGACCTCATTGGGCATTGAACCCGCTACCGCGTGCAATGTTGTATATGTAGATACTTAAACAGAACCTGTGCCTAACTTTTCAGTTATGCTAACACAGGATCAGTTGTTATGGTAAAGAGAACAGTCAAAGAACAACAGATTTGAGGTTTAAATGGAAATGACAATTTAGATGATGATCTTATGGGTTATGGTACTAGCTACACAGTATCATAAAAGGGACTGCAATTTACAAAGAGTAAGTTGAAATTTTCCTCTCTAATAAGAGTAAAATCTTCTGGGGTGTGAGGCCATGTAGTCTGATAGATAAGCACCAATGAAGAAGTCACGTCTTCCACCCTATGATGTAGGCATATTTCTCTCAAACATTAATATCTGTCTACAAGGCTACAAAGTGTTAGCACATGGAAGATCATAATCTTAAATTTCACCATCACAAGAACATATTTCCCTTAAATGCTGGATTCCCTTCAAACTTTGTTCATACTGTTGCAATCATCTTGTATGCTTCTAGGTATTCAAGATGGCAGAGACATGAATAATACTAAAGGAGGATAAATCATATGTGCCTGTTCAATATGTGGATTTCCTTCATGTATTTCATTTTCTGTGTGTCTTAAGGCCATTACGTTCATTAATGATCACTCTTTCAATCTTTTTTTAAAACCCTTTCACTGTTAGTAATGCAATATACATCAATTGACTGTGTACTGGCCAGTTTTCATGAGGTGAGATTACAGGTTCTTGCAGTGTCTTCTGGGAAATGATGCCATGTAGATTGATAGACAGTACCAACATTTTAGAGGAACCAGCTGTTTCCATCTTCAGCATAGTAGAGATTCTACTGTCAAATTGGAAGCAGCATATTCTTCTGGAACCTTGTTACCTAACTACAAAACTATATGGAGTCACATTCAGAAGCCAGAATTATGACACTGTATGCTCCATTAAACGCTCCCATCCATAACTCTCAGTGTTTGTTTCCTTAATTACCTTCACAGTTATATTTATTTTCATTCTATGATCTGGTTTGTGATACAGTGCAGCCTTGTTGATGGATACCAACATTCTTGATGAACACACTGCTTATACCTTCACAGCCAAAATGAGTAAGATAAGAACACTGTCAGACAATACATCCTGTGAAGAGTGTAGTCTTCTGGGTTGTGGCACCATACACTTGAAGAAGAGAACCCAACACTTCTGAGAAACATTTCACATCCATATTCAGGGTTGAAGAGGAATGAAGCATGTTTCCATGGCAACAAGAATAGTGCAATAATGGAAGATATGTTTTCTGTGTGATTCATGGTTCATACTGAGATGTTATAAACAAGACCAGTCAGCAGTTGTAGTTAGTTAGAGGGCTGCTGGGGCTCAATTGTTGTGAACTGTTGCTGTTAGAAGCTGGTAGCTGAGGTTGGGGTGCATTTGGGAACCTAGAGGAAGGAAATCATCCACTGTTGGAAACCGCTACCAAGCAACGGCAGTGAAGATATGACTGTGGACACTACTGTGTGTGTGTAGTAGTAGTAGTAGTAGTAGTAGTAAGAGTGAACTGTAAGGTGTGGTCATGCGTTGTATCAAAGTGTCCAATAAACTGAGACATCAATCCAAAATCCATCCATGGCCGCAATCTATCACTTGACAAAAAATGACTATAGATTGTATTTTGAACATATGGTGGGAATCAAAATCACCACACAAGAGATCTCGTTGAACACACAGGATTTTTCTTCTGTACAGTTGCCTGCTCAAGGTATGACGTACAGCAAAGATATTTTTGTCAAAGTACAAGCATATTGCATGAGACACATGGTCACTAAGACCGACATAGGCCTGCTCCTTTGAAATGCTGGTATCCACTGATAAGACCACTCAATGTCACAATGTGAACATTCATCATCATGTGCAAAACAGCCCTTTTTGAGCCATAGCCTTCCTTAGAAGATTCTGCCAGGTCTGTCTTGAGTTTGACCATCCAGGTTTTTGCAGAGCAAGGTTTTCAGCCTTGTGACCAACCCCAACCTGGAGGACCAAACATATGCAGCTCTGACAACTTCAAATTTTATATAACTATTTTAAGTGGAGACTTTATAAATCGATTAGCACAGTGATATGTAGTGGGGATTTTTCAGAAATAACAGCAGAAATGTTAGAAATACATTTGATATCTGTATTATCTAGTTATTCAACACCTTTATTCTGCCCCTGTCCTAGAGAGCATATGTCTTAAAAATATCTTAAGAATAAGATGAAGCAAGTTCAGCAAATAAATCAAAAGGATCAGTGTCACTGTTTTAACCATCGTGGGAAGTCTTCAGAGGCAGAGATATATAGAGTTGCTAATTTCAATCCCAGTTCTTGGCTGTCAGACTATCTCTTAAATGTCTGTACGCTCCACTATATACCACATCCATGGGTGTCAGGTAACCAAGGTAACTCACCCCCCTGATTTAAAATATATCAAAACTGAAAAAAGAATGAAATATACTAAATATTAACACGAAAATTTAAAAGTATTTAATATAAGAGTAATAATTATTGTGTCCTGAGTATTCAAGGGTGATTATGTCATAAAGTTTGTAAGCACATATCCTGGCTATCCTTCCTGGAAAAATATCTTGGCAGAGCCCATATTTTGGTACCATAAAATTAGAGTAATTTCTTGATAGGAGACAAGGAACTGATTACTTCATTTTTGAAGTCACTTGTTTTTGTGCGTAAGAGGAATGGGATTTTGGTAACTGAAGAGGCATCAGTTACTTTCTAATGCCAGTCAATCAACTGTGATTGTGATAAACATTTAGATTCCATAATACAAAGTAGTCTGCTACTTTTGTAAAGCTAATATGGGAAATTCAGTGAGTTAGGATTGTCTGACATCCAAGTCCTATGACAGTACTGCTAGAGTAGACGCACAAAATCTGAGTGGGTGGAGGCAGTTATTAAGAAGAAGAGCCATAGACTAAAATAAAAAACAGAACAACCTGTGTTTGCATACTGCATAACAACTTCTGTTATTAATCCTGAGAACAGTAAGCATTCGATGTAGGTCACCGAGTCAGATTTTCTGCGCTAACTCTACTTATTTCTAGGCAGCTCACTGGAACAGTCTTGTGAGGAAGACCACTTCTTCTTGTCGTCAGCTGTCAGTTGTGAATGTTGCTTGCGTATGGACCGGCCCCAGCCAGCTGTGAGGTTGCCAAGGCGAGAGAATGCTCGCTTCACCATGGGTGAGCTAGGCACACTTTTGGGCCTGCGCAGTGAGACAACACACAGCTCCTCACCACACACACAAAACAACATAGCGCTCGTTTTGGGTTGGGGAACAGGACAACATAAAGAAGCACAACAAAAGTGAACAATAGCCCTAACTGAAAATGTGATAAACTTTCATCCTGAATCATATTAAAAGGAATGATGGTTAAAGAGTGCATTAGTGATTGTCAACGTTCACTCCATTTTATTCACATAAGAAACAAAATGATATCACCTGATCAGATAAATGAATCTTGAGTCCGAGTTCCCAACAGTTCATATCTAGTGAGATTTGAGGTTTTCACGGCTGTACTATGAAGAACACTACCTTCTGGGGTGTGACATCATGTAACTTGTGGATATTTACTGGAACTTTGGAGAAAATTACTGCTAATATCTTGAGGGTTGAAGAGTAACCCAAGAAAGCAGACAGGCAGACAGCTTGACGCTGATCATTCTGAGCCCTTATTTATTTGGATGATTATAGATGAACCTAAAATTTATTTCTAATTAATTCTCGGTAATTTAAATTTCAAAAGTCTTATGTTTCGGTATTACTGGAAATGTATCGTGATCTATAATATCGTATTTCATCGTCTGGGACGTGCAATACAGTGTTTATGTTGAAAATTTCTAGATTCTGGCAGAAACAAGAAGTCCGGAGTTCTGACATTTACGATCAGTCATAAATTTAGCTCGGGTACAGGGAACCGGACGCGCCTAAAAGGACAGGTCAGAGCTTGTTACAATTGCCTGTGAATGAGGGCCAGTATGATTGGGTTGCCTCGTTCAAGCTTCCTACGGAAGATGGGATGAAAATGTATATGTCAACACCATCTTTCGAATTCCCGGCATGGGGGTGCAAGCCATTCCACAAAAAGGGAGACTTTCACAATATTCCGAACTGAACGGACGTGACCCTTGCATGCTCCGGGACATAGCTAGCCGATAGTGTAACGCTGTAACTTAAAGCTAAGAATATATTAATTTAACAGTGTGGTGAATTAGCAGGTGAATAAACGTCAATTGGCTCAACTCTCAGAAAAACGCTTTCTTAGGCATCGCTACCCTGAGACTCATGCAAACCGACTCAGCTAGTTTCCCGTACCTATACCGATCTTCCTTAGTTTGATCTGTGAGGACAACTTCCGGTAGCCATCATACACTGTCCTAAGGTAGAAACAGGTGTAGCAGGGATAGCACCGTTCCGACTGCGCTGATACAAGCAAAGGCGGGTTGGAAAAGAGCGGTGTTAAGCTATCAGAGCTCCGCTTTGTCACTGCTTGTCTGGCTTACTCTGATCATGATGATGAAGGCAGTAAATTCTTCAGAAAAATCGATATTCGCCCACAATAATATATGGGGTCACAAACCAGAAAACTAAAGTCTGTGCAATTACTGTCATAAAAACCTGAAGGTCTACGATTACAGATTTCTTTCTTTGATATTCTTGCTGTGTTGCTCAAGGAAGAAGGTAGTTGTACTGTAATTTCAATTTAAAATATACGCCCTGCTCTAGTTCATAACTGTATGATGAATCTATATTTTGAATTAAGGGGGGCTTTTTATAAGAGTCATATCATTGCAGTGATTTATAATGCAGGACTTTATAAGCAGCAGGTTTTTCAATGTAAACAATTTAAATCTGTCATTTTAAAAAACTAGGCCTTCAATGAACTTCTCAGGCATGGGCACCAGTTGGATGGCATGGATGAAAACATGGATAGGCCCTGCCCTCGGGTATTTTAAAGAAATCAAAGTTCAAGAAATGAAAGAATTATACCAAATGTTAGTAATAAAATTATTCTTCCATCCAGAATACTCTAAGGTGATTAGCAAAAGTAGTCTAAAATGGGTTCAATGTGAGTGTCTGGCTTCCAACTTGGAAAACTGACTGGTGCTATGGAAGAAGTCCTCTTGGACCCCAGTGTTCTCAAAACTATCTTTCAATAACCAAGCTTCATTTATTAAGAGGTTATGTCTCAACAATCACTTATACACTTCAGAATGTTGTAACTATAAGCTGTCTATCACTCACTCTGGAAACTTCAACCAAGGAGCATCAGCCATATCAGATAATAATTATGAGTACATTATTTTAAAACATTATTCTTTTTTTATTCTTTTTTTTTTATTCTACTGCTTCACATATTTCAGCATAACTGTCCTTCAACTAACAGAAAACTGGAATCTGGTTCATGAATGAGTAATGTTGTGTTAATAGGTGTAGGTTCTTTTTAGGAATGCTTTATAAAGACAGTTGTGTCTTTCTTGTTTACCATTTATACACAGAAAACACTGGAATAATAACTTTTTTTAACAATTTGTGTTAAAATGATTAAGAAACGTGAATACAAATGATGGAGGAACAGATGACTTAATAAATCTGGTGGTTAATGAAGTTTTCAAAGGTTGGCAATTAAATTCATACCTGTTCAGACATGATTAAGTGTGTAGCATCTTGAAACACTGCATGTGGTAGTGTATCAGCTGTTTCTGCTATGATGTAGAGTTGTAAATGACAGTGAAATGAAAATTAACACAAAATGCAGAAGTCTCAGTACTAATTCATGCAGAATATTAAACAAGACATGCCACAAATAACAGTCTCAGTTTTGAGGAATCTTTCCATTTTTATCTGATTGAATTATTTAACCTGTACAGTGGAACCTCGTTTAACGAGCATAATTCGTTCCAGAATCTTACTTGTAATGCGAAACACTCGTTAAGCGAAACAATTTTTCCCGTATAAATTAATGTCAAATACGATAAATCGTTCCATGCCGAAAAAAATTTATGTATAACGTTTATTCAGAGAAAATTATATATACATTGTTGAGGAGCGTGAATTATCTTCATCTTTTCTTCTGTGCGGAATGAATCAACCTGGAATGCGAATTCGATATGCAGAAAAAAAAATCGAAATAATTAGTTTATTATTTATGATACATATCCAATTCTTTTTTACTAGGAAGCTGTCTAGAGACATTTGTTTTTGCCGACGCTTCAAAATTTGGTGAGAATGCGACACAGCATTATCATTAAATAAATTTGTAGCGCGCACAGCCACTGCCTTATTAGGGTGATGCTTCTCAATGTACGATGCAACAGTTTCCCATGCTTTCATCATTTCTCTTATTGCGCCAGAAGATTGTTGCTTTGCTGTTACCTCCTCCTCCTCTGACAAACCCTCCTCCACAACTTCTTGCTATGAAACACAATGCAACTCAAAATCGTGCAAATCGTTGATGTAGACCGATTGTATGTGTGTGCTAGATCAGCCACGCTCACACCTCATTCTCGCTTTTCAATGATTTTACGTTTCATTTCTGTGGTTATTTTTATTCTCTTATGGCTGTCTTTTTTTCGGGGACATTTTTGCAAGGGTTATTAAACTTTACACCCAAAAAATCACAAATAATGTGTCTGAACACAAGTTTGGAAAAATGTGTGATCACAAGCGACACTAAGAGCGGAACGAGTGCTAAACACAGACTGATGTAGCAAGCGCACGGTCCGGGACTTCCCCTCTCGTCACTCGTTATGCGAAACGTCGCTCGTTAAGCAAGTCTTTTTTTTTTTACGAATTGTTTTGCTCATTATGCGAATTACCCATTATGAGAGGTGCTCGTTAAGCGAGGTTCCACTGTATTTTACTTATTTCTCTACTAAAGTCAGTAAAACATTTATATCATGCAAACATCACTGAAAACCAAATGACCATTCTAATTAACAGGTATTCTTGGACCTTTGTTAGAGGGGCAAATTGTGTTTCTTAGAAAAGGAACCCCTAATCATCTACTTCAGATTAGGTTTCATCAGCACTGAAACCTGCTTAGAGTCTATTTATTAAAACCCAAAACAAGTGGGAATCGAAAGGCCACTCTGTAGCTCAGATTTAAAGTTTTACTGCTGTTCTAATATCTTCCTTGCATGAGCGGTAGCCTAGTAGACATTTAAGCAAGTGAACATGGAATACAGAATAATGAAAGTGAAGTTGAAAGACAAACTACCAGTCACTTGAACTGACAGAGGGACTCTTAGATTTTGGAGAACATACTTAGGACTTTGACAATGATATGAGCTGTTTTTATTAAAGGTTTTCACAAATCCCCCCTCTTACACAGATAATTAAGCAGTCCTCAAGTAGGCCAGGTCGCTTCTTTCCCACATTTTGAATATTACTTGAAGGGCTTTTAATCTTATGGCTTACTGATTCTGTATGGCTTTGTACTGGATAGTCTTGTGAAAAAAAGTTGCTTAAACTCAGCATAAATTCAGATGATTGTCTTTATGGTTTTAAGTAATTAGGATGCAATAATAATAGCAAAGATAAAGTGTGTGTGATTAATTAGGCACCAGACTGTAATAATATACAGACAGAAATATCCACACATTCTTAACTTTGATGTTTATCCATGGGGAAAGAGTTACTGATACCCACTGAATATGTGGGCCCCACAGCCAACCTGTACTCGGTAGTAAAGAGAAAAACCTGTTCCCCTCGTGGAGATCAAACCCAGCTCACCCAGTGCATAGTCTTGACATTCTATTGACTGAGCTATGCCTCTTAATTTGAGTTCAGCAATAATCTTGAATCTTTTATGCACACTACAATTCCGTCAATAATGCCTGTATTTTTATAACTCCTTCCCTTCACATATGGCAGACGTGACCACAACAACGGGCTTATGTACAGAAAACGACATGCGAACACCCAGATCGCTACAGTATAAAGATCCAAAAAGAGGGATATCGAACTATATTGGTTGGACGAGTGACTGATATTCCTAGTAGAGGTGTAAAAAAGAACTTTAAAAAATTGTAACGGAAAAATTTTAATGAAAAATAATTTAAATGAATTTCATTTAAAGTAAATTACAGCGTATGGTATTTTAACTAATGTTAGCTAAGTATTGATTATAACATCCAATATTTTAAATCACGAAATATCGAAGTTATCTGTGATGCGAAAATGTGGACATTCTGTACAGTGAAACAGTTTTGGCATAGCCCGTTTGAGGCCGAAACAAGTTGTGAAGGGAAGGCGTGAGAGAAATAATTGCAATAAGGAAGGAATCATATTGTATATAAAAGATATATTAATGCAACAGTTACTTTAATTTAAATTTTTTAAGTACCACTGTAACAGGCCGTGGAGGCCCACAGGGTTGTGTAATGCTGAGGTTCCCACATTTTCTAGACAATCGGCTCAAAGATGGCGGTGAGGTTGTCAGCCTTACCTGCCGGCCGCCCTTTACTCCCAAGAATATTCCTGGTACTCATTTCTGTTAGAGGCTAAGTCGACCCCACTATGGCTGGAAGGATTAGGTAAAGTGAAAAAAATCCACCTCATCGGGATTCGATCCCGCGACCTTCTGGCTTGTAGCATAGTGCCTCAATCAACTACACTACCGCGTGCCCCAGTTTCTTAAATACAACATTATAATAAGCTTGAAGACTGAACCTAGTTTTTGAACGTTATTTTAGCCAGACTAGTAGCTGATTGAACTATATCCAATTTCGGTGGTGACAGTTGAAATTCTAAACTAGTGTTCCACAACCTGTGGGACCCAACGCGCTGCTGCTACTTAATAATCGGCGGGATGGAACGTGAGTTCTTGAAAGCAATAATTAATTCAGTTACACAAACTCTCCTGCATTGCGAGCACTTACCTATCATTAAAACCGAGATATAATCGTGTCTGTGCCAACAGACGTGTATAGTGTCTACATAATTATAGTAATAAAATATACTATTAAAACTGTCACAATATTTCAGTTCTCCAGAACTTATGTTGTTCTTTCAGTAATTCTCATATCCAGCAGGCACAGAAGGCTCATTCCACGAGAGTAAAGCGGCAGGAGTTTGAAGCTGATCGCTCACTTTCATCTAGTGCCGAGTTCCAGAATGGTGGAGCTATACCTCCAATCCCCATACGTCTTCATGTTGGTTAATTAATTAAGCGCACGGACAATTTTACCTCACTTTAACTTCTAAGAAATTTCACTTCCATTGGTTCCATTTTACCTTTGTTGTTTCTACACGTAAGAATCCATGATTTCTGTGTCATATGTCAGTACAGGTTTAAACTGGCTACATATATCTGGTGTCCGGATGAAAGGTATCCCAAATAAAAAAAAATGATATCTCGGAAAGTAATCGTCATACACGTACGAGTATCTGGTTTATGTCATCTGAAAGGAAAACCCTGTAAGTTTCTTTCCATGCCCGGCTTACACGCATGCGCCGTCACATTTCTGCCACCATGTTAAGATCGCTTGGACAGGGTGATGGCCGGGAGATAGAGCGGCAGAGGTGGACCAATCGCTTGGCCTCCTAAGTCGCCAGATTTAACCCCACTGAATTCTTTCTTGTGGGGTTATGTGAAGAACATTGTCTAGCAGGTTAAGATCAACGACCTGCAACACCTGAAAGCCCGCATAAGGAACGCTGTGGCTATGGTAACACCAATCATGCTGGATCGTCTGGATATTTGTCGTGCCACCAAGGGAGCCCATGTTGAAATGTATTGATAAAGTTATGTAGACAAAAAAATCTTTGACAGTTTCCCTTTGTAGTGTTGTGACCCATAAATGTGCATAATAAACGCTTTCTGAGATATAATTATTTTATTTTGGATACTTTTCATCCGGACACACTGTATACTACTATAAATATAAGAAATTTGCTTTATATTGATAAGCTAATTATTAAATAGAAAAATAATTTGGGGGAAATTCATGGTAAATATTTTGAGCTTCATAGGAGGTGTTCAGAGAAATTATATAATCGTTTGTTTCCAACACGATTAATACTTTTAATACATACCCAAATATTCTGTTACCTGTTTATGAATCTCAACGAAGTATTTCGCAGTGTTTGCTGTTTAATAGGGGCGATTTGTGATGTCACGTAGTGCTCAGACATATTATAAAATATTTACGCAAAAGGTAATCCTGTTATTCGATAATCGGCACACACGCGAATTCTGTATCCCCTGTGACCTGCCACTTAGTCTAATTAATGCTGAAGCCTCAGCATAACTTCACAACGCTGACAGGTACCGAACGTGCAAGAAAATATCAAACGCCTACTGGGGCGATGGCATGTATAGAATGTGCAAATATATACAGCATAGCTATTATACTCGTACAGAACAAATGCAATATTGCATTCTGCTTGGATTTTGATTCATGTTGTGCGTGCTTGTCGTATTCTTCTACCCTTAACATGGAGGCAGTAGGTTAACTTCTCCTGGAATATGCTACGTAGTAAGCTTTACAGACATACTCGTAGGCGTGACACCTTCAAAGAATACATAAACTGGCTAACGTGGATCGAAATATACAGTCCTGATACTGAAAACATCGTTAGAAATCAAGTCAGAAAAAGAATGTGGGGTTAGAAAATTACATTAATAGATTCTTGACTATACGTGTGAGAAAAGCATCGTGACAGGCTACAATTTGCTGTTTTCAGTAGGAATGTTTACTTTCGCATTGTCATAACACAGAGGGCTATTTTCGAAAAGAAGAATGACATGGCTTCATGTAGATAAAAGCTTCGTACCACTTCAACGTGTTGCTGAAAAACGGTAGGGAAGAAAAATAATTCGCAGAAATTAAAGGCTAACCCTAAACTTGATAAATTGTTGCATGTCCAGCACTCGCCACATTCAATATGTTGATGGCCGACGGAACTGCAGGGAAGGACATCTATGTTCATTACTTTTAACTTGTAGATTCTATCAGACGAGAATATTCCACTGCACAAACAAAATACTGCGAACATTGTGAGGTGATAATGAAGTAGAGCAAGGGACGAAGGCATTCTGGCACATAAAAATATTTAACTTAATAATTTGAGTGCGAACATTAATCAGAATTCATGTGGACGGCAGAACAAGAGAAATGGTGCATGATGGATGTTACACAAATAACAGAAGGGGACAACTTCGATAATTGAGATTATGTTGGCTGATTAATTAACGACGTTGGACAGTTGTAGCACCCAGTAAGCCGACCTACAGTTCATACCAATATGAAAATAAAACAGTAGTTAACAAGATTATAGTAGCATAAAAAGAAACTAGCTTTGTAAATTAATTCTCAGATGAATCCAAATGTGGTGAAAAGAAAGCTTCTTATCAACTCATAGTTCTATGTATTGAATTCTGAGCCAAAACAGGATGTTAATTTTAATTTTTATGTTTTGTTTCGTAATCTTCTTATAAATTGTCAGCCCTATCGTGAGAATATTATGTTTTATTAGTAAGTGCAGTTTATCATCATTTAAATTACGACATTATTTCAAACTACATTTAAGTGGTTCGAATTTTGGAGTATAACATGTAAGGCGTGCGTATAAGATATTTTTAATGTAATTTTTGTGATCAGGACACCCAATAGCAAAGGAACAACTTTTATAACATAACGTTTTTAGGCATGTCCCCTATTCATAAAGCTGTAAGCCACGGTCTCCCGGAAGCTTGCTCGTTCGTGCCATGAATACTGTATTGTTCGTACTCTCAGATCGATAAAAGAGTTCATTACATTTGTAATAAAAGCGGCTCAGCTCTTCTGAGGCAAGAAGTTAAGCTTTTAAGAAAAGGAACCATGATTTTTATTGATGCTGTACAAGCCTGGTGTGACTGAGTACAATGCAAGCTGCTATAGCATGGGGTATTCTGTAATACTGCTTCATTTAACTGGTCGTTTCTTTTTACGACTTTCTCCTTGGAGTCTATAAGTAGCGAGAAGTTTAATTACGCAAACATTTATAAAAGAGGAATTCAATTACTTTTTATCAAGTTATGGCTACTGAAGCAGAAAATTTAACTAAACAAAATCAATTGGCGAATAGAAGCCATCTGCATCTGTGGGATACCGAATTAAAATAAACTATTATAATATTTAAGCGGAAATGCTGAGAATTGGTAATGTCGCCCAACGTCGCTATTAAGACTTTTGTTTTGCTTCTCACTGGGGAATGGTTTATTTGTTCACATTATCTGTTAATTCCATTCATAACCCCCTCCCCCTTTCCTTTTTTAAACTGCCAATTTAATTCCCGAAATCCCAATTTCACTTTACTTAATGAATTCATAGCGAACTTTTTACAAACTGAATAGTAAGTAAATTGATATAATTCCCTTTTAGGCGTATCTGCGACTGGATTATTTTTTGGGATGTTTCATTTTATGTAGTAAATATTTTGCAAAGTGGCTTTTCTTAACTTTACACTAACTATATAAAGACGGTTTCCTTTTATGTTTTTACTGACATTTTCAAATGCCACGTTTGTGGCAGAAAGGGTTGGCATAACTGTAACTCTGTAGACTCGCAATCTGGAGGTGCTCGGTTCGAATCACGGCCGGGACGCCTGCTATTCTGACTGAGGCTTTTTGTGGGGTTTCTCAGTCACACCAGACAAATGCCCTGATAGTATCTGGATTAGGCCACTACTGCTTCCTTCCAAATGTTTTCCTATTCATTAGTCACTTAAGCTACAATCTGATGCTAGACAGTTGAACTATGGACAGCATCGTTAAATAAACCCAAATAATTGCACTTTGTGCCGGTCACGGTAGCCGAGCGGTCTAAGGCATGTACTGTCTTCGCTCGCTTGGAAACCGGGATCGTGGGTTCGGATCCCACTTAGGGCATGGATGTTTTAGTTTGTGTGTGTGTGCGTTTTCTCTGTCTGTGTACAGGTAGAGGCCTTGCGACGAGCTGATCACCCGCCCAAGGAGTCCTACCGAACATGTAAGATCTAGAAAACCGGAGTGAACGGAGAAGTTCATGGAGGTAGGCCTAGGCCCACTTACACATTTCGTAGGACTCCTTGGGCGGGTGATCAGCTCGTCGCAAGGCCTCTACCTGTACACAGACAGAGAAAACGCACACACACACAAACTAAAACATCCATGCCCTAAGTGGGATCCGAACCCACGATCCCGGTTTCCAAGCGAGCGAAGACAGTACATGCCTTAGACCGCTCGGCTACCGTGACCGGCACAAAGTGCAATTATTTGGGTTTATTTAACGATGCTGTCCATAGTTCAACTGTCTAGCATCAGATTGTAGCTTAAGTGACTAATGAATAGGAAAACATTNCACGTAAACCATTATTGTTTATATACTGTTTCAATCATGCAACAAAATAAGGTTATGTAACGCGATATAAATGTATATTATATAGATTTTAAAAATTATGTTAAGAGTCTAATAAATATTTTTAAAATATCACAAGTTTTCATAAATAATATTATTAAGTCAATGGTGACAGGGATATAATATTGAGTAAGAATATATATATATATATATATATGTAACGACCTCTCTGCGTCAGTTGCAATGACTCCGCGGGATAGCCAATAGAGGCGCCACTTGACGGCCTACCAGTGGCCGTAGACATGCGTATTTGTATGCACGCATTCCTACTTGAGAAATAAACTAAATGTAATAATCAAATTGACTTTGGGTAGGTGTCTCCCCTCATTTTTAATTGAAGACGGGAAAAGATCCAATTTACAAAAACGCTGTCTTCTACACGGACTACAAGACGGTATACGAAGACCCAAAACCCAGTAACCTCTTTTTTGTGCGTTGTAGTAAACTACACTGTCATTACTCGCACGTGCAATTCTTCTGTATTTTAGAACATAACTTTCATTTTACAAGCATAAAAAAATTGCGAAAATAAAAAATCTACATTTGCCACAATTACGCAAACTTGATCTAACAATCAAACAAGCAAACGAACACTCAAACACCAAACAGATGTAAAACAAACAAACAAACAAACAAACAAACAAACTGTGCAAGGATTGGATAGGAGAGCGCATATAATAAACATCAGGTACAGTCCGGTGTGGAGTTTGCGTGAGCCAGTGAGAGAGAAAAGAGATAAAACATTAATAACTGTGTTGTGGCACTACTGAAGATATACGCTGATTAGTAAACACCATCTAAACATTCAGATTATTAGAAAAAGACACACTAAAACTGATTAGAAACACTACAATATTTGAGGCAGCCAGGATGAAAACGGGTTTAAATTAGGAGGCCTTTGCGACTTTTAAGGTGAAGGTCCATTTTTCCCACGTCCTCGATAATCACTGATTTAAATGTAGCTGTTTCCAAGCAGCCACGCGGCAGAACAACTGTTTGGGAAGAAGTGTTACAAAAAAAAACTTGTACCACGAATACTCTTTAAAAAGTTAGTCTTCTGGGTTATGGCATGGGCACCTGAAGATGAAGGCAACATGTTCCGCCGAAACTTTGACAACCATTCGCAAGACTGCAAGGTATCAAAACCCAGGAAACTGAATTATGAATAAACATAGATATCTCATTATTACGGTTCGTGAATATCGTTCAGCCTACTTTGCATTAAGGCTGATGCTCGAGTGAAGTCACATTTGTTCGAGAGACTTAAAGTTCCCAACGTCACACATCATGTGATATTGTTCATATCGTATATTTTATGTATTGTACTATCGCAACACAGCAACCAATATTGTATATGCACTGCATTCAACTTATATATGATGTAATTTACTTCTGGGCTCTTGTTTCGACCTTGCTTGGCCATCACCGTGTCATATACGATTATGAAGGCCATTTCTTATACAAACTACTATTATTAAAATATATCTAAGATATTTACACACATTTGATAAGAACCCAGTTTTGTCTGTTGTATTGTATGGGATTGACGGTCGGTCTTACATCTTACGGGAAGAGTGGTACAGGGCGCTGAGGAGGACATCTGGACTTAGAGGGAATAAACAAAATGAGAATGGAGAGAGCTGAATAACATGGAGCTTCATATTTTTTTGTCTGTCCATATATTATTGACTTTATACAGGAATGTTTCCGACGAAACTTGCATAGTAACAAATGGCGTGTTAGATTAGAGGGAGACTTTTCCTTGTAGGAGGAGGCGTTATGGAGGTACCGAGGTCACCTTGGATTTTGTTGACTAAACTTTTCCGTTCGCTAGCGCCTCAGGGAAGAAGACAGAAACTGATTCGGTGACACAGTGTACTGTACTATGTTACACAAGGTCACGGAAGAAAAATATCAAAACTTAGGTTTATATTAGCTTTTCTCCTTTATATCACTACTTATTATTAAGTTTAATTTACAGTACTTTACAAAAGTCGTTCGAATTGATAGCCCTCAAAGGCATTACTGTGCTGTAGACATTCAATGAAAGGCTCAGAGATATTTCATCTAGCAGAAATGATTGCCAAATTCTGTATATATACGTCTTGACGATGACAGAGCAATGTCGAAACATACAGCCATGGAGTTTATGTACAAAAGTTACTAGATTATATTTTTTAACAAAAAATGGGAAACAAAAATTCTCACACTGGATAATTTTTAAAATAGAGAGAAATTATCTTCCGTAAGGTAGCCTACACAATGTGCGACGTAACCTCAAAGTTGCTTTAGATCCCGTATAGTAATAGACATGAGTTTGAGGATTATCAACAGAGAGCACGGATTTATTTTGTAGACCGCCAGATGTATGGGCCACGAAACAACTGTTCAGTCACGGTGCAGTTTTAAGGTGTAGTCAGCTCTATATATCACAACATTTTTCAACGGACTGCGCTGTGCATATACAATTGGGTTAAAACTATTTGGGAACTTATACTGACATTTCAGAAATTACCTTTAACACGTCAGACAGCAATGTCTGATCTGGTTTCAATTGGCTGCCTCAAGGAAAATCATGTGAAATGACACATCAGAAAAGGGTCGACCTCAGTTTCATGTTTTGTTCATTGTCACAATAGTAACTGTATCGGTATAGCAGCTCGCTGCCTTCAAACCGCTATACAGGCAAGCACACATAAAGCACGTCTCTCATTTAGGTGATATTTTTTGTGAAACCTGAGAACTTTAACAAAACATGTATGGGGCAAGGTTTCTGTAAGAGGACGGCCATAAGATAGTATCAATGGTTAGAAATATAATTTCGTATATCAGAGGTCCTGGTTTCAAATCTCGGATCGAAGATAGGTTATCCATACAAAATTCTTTCTGTGATTTTACTTAGTTCCTCCGGGCAAATGCTGAGGTAGCAAATAAAAAATAGGAACCCTGATCGATTCTTGGTGGTTGAGTGTTTAGTAAACTCTTCGAAATTCAAAATAGAGGTAATAATTAATTCCGAAATTTCGGTGAACTTCTATCGGACTAAACGACGTCACATGCCAGAACCTAGTAATTTCCAAGAATATCCTTTAAGAATATCCCACATCATGCGAAGAATATATTAAAATGTTGACACATCAACATTTTAAAACTGACATTAGCATGAATTTCATGACAACCTACGCACATAAGGTCGGCCCATTTCTTCCAGAATGTTTCATATTCAAACAACACACAAATATTATGAAATAAACGTTTTTTCTTATAGAGATGGATGGCTCTTTCTTGAGCCAGTGTTTTAAGGGGGGGGATTACGTTGTGCCTGTTTTGTTGTTGTGCAATGTATATTCGGTTCATGTCTTCGTACAAAAAACTACACAATTTTTTTGGGGGGTGGAGTAAGAGGTTCAGGGTTTTACACATTTAAAAATTATGAATAACACTCCTGGTTGGGGTAGTGCTGTTATCTGGCCGGGGGGGGGCAGAAAACGTTCGTACGAGGATAGAAATGCTATGTAATGACCGTTTGGTAAGAGAACCACAGACTCTGTAGAAAAGGAAAGGCAGAATTTCTCAATAGAATATACGGACACTGTAACAATAACATGTAAAAATCCTGTTCTGGGACCCACCCATAATAACAACAACAATTATAATAACAATAATAACAGTAATAATTTTTCCCAAACATATTGGTGTTACTTTTGATCAAATTTTAAATTTGGGAGCTTTGAAATATGACATTGATCTAAAGTTCGCCTCTGTGTTACCTTTAATTTGTAAGCTGGTGTAGACTTCTGCTACACTGGCCGATAGAGCCATCATCTACCCTCTTGCGCACACGTAACGCATTTCTTTTTTCATTTCCATTAATACCAACATTGAAGTGACATAATCGATATGCCTTTCCCAAGTCTGTGATTCTCTTATCAAACAAAAAAGGGGACCAGTCCACTGTTGCAATAAATTCACTGTCATACTTAACTTATGCTCCATGTCTTACGTGGAATACCACGTCGCCTGAAACACGATCATTTGGACTTATCCCCTTGTTCCTCAAAAATTATTTGTGTCTTTTGAAGTTTCTTGTAAGGACATATAAACGTATAAAGAAAATTATTATAAGCTTATTTAAAATATATGCAATATATTTCCGGAAGATTATATGGACAATCAAAGTTCAATGTTTGAACTTAGATATCGTGCAAACTGTACCTAAATAAAATGTCATTAGAGTACAGCACCATTCAAAGAAATAACAACCCGAGCTCTGAACTTCAGTAAGGCCGACTGATGATTTAGAACGATGAATAGTTAACACTGCTTAGAACTCTGATTGTTACTGTACCGTATATACTCGTATTTGTTGGTTATTTAAGCAAGCAGTCAGTATCAGACTACATGGTACATACAGCGTCAAATGGTAGGATAATTGGTGAATGATGAATTTGAAATTAATTAGGATGATGTCGTGGCATGATCGAACTATCTCGGAATTTGCTGGAGAGACTGAGAAAATCCCGTACAAAATTCCTCAGTCAGAATAGCCATCTTTCTGGCCGAGATTCGAATCAAGCACCGTGTAGTCTCATAGGTCACCAACGTTTCGGAGGAAAGTACTGCTTCCATTATCAGGGTATGAATACATATTTATCCTGAAGATGGAGGCAATGCTCATAACTACCTACAAGACTATACATGCCCAATCACCGATTGTACTGGCTGGGGATTTTCGTGGTTTTTCTGAGCGCTTCCAAGAGATTTCCTGGATATTAACACTAATTACGCCACAACTTCCTTCCTCTCCCTTTCCTGTTCATTCACTCACCATTCTACGTTATGTCATCTGTGATGTGACAAAGCCGCTGAATGAATATGAAAACACGTCTCCATGTTGAATTTGAGGTTCTCACAGCGGTGTCTGTGAGGAGGACTACCATCTGGGATCTGACCCCGTCTAGTCTTGCAGAAACTGAGTTTCTACCGGACTATGAGGCGTCAAATTCCCAGCAGATGGTTCTGTTCATACACTTTATATTCAGTGTCATGTAGTTTCACTTATTTTAAAAACCAATCAACAAAAAATTGATATGGGTTAACTGAAAAACAATATCTCACAGTTCTGTTGATGGATAAGCCGTCATGTTGGTGAAAATTCAGAGCTACAGTACCTCTACTTGTCCCAGACTATACCGAGATATCGTCAAGACAGATCTGACGTCATATTAGCTGCCAATTTTGCCGATATCCAGCATTTCCTTGTCGGGCGAAATAAATGTGGCAAGGCAGAATTCGAAATAATTGTATGATATATCTGACAGCTAAGAGAACCCTTCATATTACTGAGATATTCCTTCATGTACGTTAGACACACTTCGCTTTGGAACGTAAACATATGTTCTGAAATATTTCTTGTCAAGCTACAAAAAATTGAAGAAAACACACATTATAGTGTTACGTTTAACTGATTGTACGAAAAAAGGTGCACAGCATATGTGACATTATCAACCAAGCAAAATTCTGAAACATTTTCTGCCCTTAAATGTACTCCGGCAGCCGGGATAGCTCAGTCGGTATAGCGACTGGCTACGAGCTGGACGACCGAGGGGTCAGAGTTCGAGTCCCAATAGGGTCAATAATTTTCTATTCTCCAGGTCGTCCAGACTGGCTCTGGGGCCTACCCAGCACCCTATTCAACGCGTACCGGCGACTCTTTCCCCGGGGGTAAAGCGGAGGGGCGTGAAGCTGACCATTCACTTCCAACTAGTGCTGAGGTCAAGAAAATGTGGATCTATATATCCCCTCCCCTATACGTCTTTATGGCTTAGTACGTACTTAATTAGTTAAGCATAGGGACAAGTTTACCTTGTGCACCAGGGGCAACTTTTCTTTTAAATGTATCCCATGAAGAATAATTTTACTGCCATTTCCCTCTTCCCTCGTTAAGTCCTTATGGCATGACGATCTAACGTTCATAATTCTGGGTACGTTACTAGTGGTACATTTGTGGACATCAAGAACAGGGCAAATATTTATCAGACGACGTTTCAGGAAGAGAGGCGTTGGGGTTGCAGGCGAGCCAGTGGGAAATAATCCTCATAGAAACTGTTCGGTCAATGCGGAAAAGTGGGCCGGAAGTGGAAGAGAAAATGACGTGAGTTGAGCATGTGTCATTTTTCCTTCTTCACTCATCCATATACTATGAAACTGATAGCAGCAGGTTCCTCCGAAACGCTGGCAGAACAGTTCTCTTAACATCACAGCCACAAAACAGGATTATCATCGAAGAGTGTTGTTTCTGGAATATAACGCCGTGCGGTTCGTTGAAAGTCAACCGACGTTTCGGAGGAACATATCGCTTCCATCTTCAGTTTCGAATAAGCCGAGGAATATACTTGCGTGGAAACAGGTGGCAAACCGAGTCTTGCCACGTCGGCTGACATACAACGGACCACATGGCGCTATATCCCAGAAGATAGAACTCTTCATAACCACCGCTGTGAGAGTCTTAAATCCTACGCAGGATCGTCAGTTCTCAGCGTACAATTTTTGACCTCTTTTACAATTTTACAATCAACGAAAGTGCTTTTTATTACAGCAAAAATTCACGGGCAGTTAGACTCATGCAGTAAATTCAAAAGAATCTGACAAAAATGTCAAAGTACTTTTATGAAGATAGATGTTTAACAAGAGTCAGAATTGTAATGTCGGATGTTGATGTTGTGAGAAGAAAATGGAATAGAATTTGCTTGGTTTTTCTTCACGGTTTGGAATAAATTGATTCCCTTACAAGACATCATAATTTCGTTTGTACATGAAACAATTTAAGGTACAGGTTATGAGAATATTTTCTTTTGTACTGCTGTAAATAAAATTAAAAGCAACTTCGAAATAAAATACGCACACCCTGTATTTTGAAACGCACTAAATCACACAAAGATATATTAGTCTGATAAAAGCACTGATTCACCAGTTTGAATTAGGCCGGAGTAATCATGTGTTAACAGATATATTACACAATTTTAACATTAATGTGTGCACAGATCCATCACTTTACACAGACATTTCAGTGTCAATAAAATGCGATTCATGAAAATAGATTTTCATCACAAAAACTAGACTGACAGGCAAATGGTCCTGCCTACAGGAGCGTGAAACATGGCTTCAGCAGGGAAAGCAATACTGAATGAAGGGGTTGAGAACGGGGTGGCGAGGAGAATATCTGTATTTACGAAGAGGGAAGAAGGGCAAAATTAAAATAAAAAAAGGACAAATAGTTTGTACATTTCGCCAGATGCTATTACAATGACTAATTTAAGAAGTAAAAGATGGGCAGTTCATGTAGCGCGTATGAGAGATGAGAAATGCATAAACAAATTTAATAGGGAAATTTTAGGGGAAGAAACATGTAGGAGGATAATACTGAAACGAATCTTAAGGGATGTGAGGGTGTGGACTGGATTTAGCTGATTCATAACAAAAAGAAATGTCCAGTGCTACGCTTTTGAGAACACAGTACTGAATCTTTGGGTTCCGTAAAAGGCGGGGTATATCTTGACCACGTGAGCGACTGTCAGCCTCTAAACAAGAATTCACCGGTAGCGGTAGCCAAGCGGTCTAAGGCATGAACTGTCTTCGCTCGCTCGGAAGACGGGATCGTGGGTTCGAATCCCACTGAGGGCATGGATGTTTAGTGTTTGTGTACAGGTAGAGGCCTTGCGAAAAGCTGATCACCCGCCCAAGGAGTCCTACTGAAAGTCTAAGATCTAGTAAACCGAAGTGAAACGGAGAGTTTCATGGGTTGGCTGAAGTGCCAAAGACAAGAATTCTGTCAATTGCGTTAGTTCAGTTACGAATGACAGGCGAATACTCAAAGAAAATATACAGTTTGGACGCAGGGGAAATTCAATGCCGTAAAATACTATTTTTCTCATATTATTCCTCTTTTCTTTACGCCTAAAAATGTCAGAATACTGACAGCCGTACACAGCAGATGTCACTGACGTAATTCATGTCGACAAAGACTGCCCAAATGTTGCGTCATCAAGCATTGATGCTAATGAACCTGAACACATGTTGAGTTCAACGTTCAACTGTTAGTAGACGGTGGGGTTCTGTCATTGTGCACATTTCACAACATTTCTTATTACCATGCATGGATATGACGACTCATTTCAAATAAATTTTGCTGAAGGAAGTTGGCCAATGCCCTGATAAACATCTCTCTGTGATGGTACTACAGGAACATTATTTCTCGGACACTGCAATATGCTATTCGTTTCTCTTGCTCCATGTTTCAGGCGTGCGGGTTTTGACACCGGATATCTGCTTGGATACCTAAGTTGAAGTCTGCACTTCAACTTAACTGCTCTTGTCAGCGCGAGAGGCCAACAGCCAGCTTCCCCCTCCCCCCTCACGGTTGCAGTTGGCGACCGTAAGCAAGACCATGCTAGGGAATCATTCATAACCATGAATTGAACATAAGGCCGAAAATATCGTCCTTGAATTTGGCGTCAAGCCAAATTCAAGGACGTTTCCCGCCCAACAATAGTCTCTAAAGCCTTTGATAGATGGGGAAAGCATTATAGATACGGCCAAGCTAGTTGAGACCGAACTCGCTGGCTCGGTGGGGACTGATGGTACTCACCAATATCGGTAGGGTATAGAGACTGGTAGAATATCATAGAGGGAAGCACAATAGATCAAACTGGTCGCGGTGCATGGGGAAACCCGCTCTCTCCAATAACTAACTANGCATTGAATCTAGTGCTCAGGTAAAGAATGGTGGAGCTATACTTTCACTCCTCCATAAGTCTTCATTTCATGGTGTTTAATTTCTTAATTAATGAAACACAGGGCTAACTTTACCTTTTCCCCTTACTTTTTTCCATTCCCATTTTCCCTAAAACACCCAATTTCCCTTATATTTAAATAAAAGACATTATTATGATTAAATTTTCTGCTATAATTCGGAATCGTCCCGTATTCTAAAAAACACCAGAGAACAGAAGGTGAACGGCAAAGGTAAAGCTATCCCTGTAACAGGCCGTGAAGGGCCACAGGGTTGTGAGACGTCGAGGCTCCCACATTTTCTTGAAAATTGGCTCACTGATGGCAGTGAGGTTGTCAGCCTTCCGCCAGCCGCCTTTTACACCCCCCACCGGAAGATTCCTGGTACTCACTTCTGTTAATAGGCTGAGTAGATTACAGGACCATAGTGTGGCTGGAAGGTTTTTAGGTAAATTGAAAAAATCCAATGACCTTATCGGGATTCGAACCCGCGATCTTCCGGCTTGCAGCATAGTGCCTCAACCAACCACGGTGCCGCGTGGCCCAACAGAAAACACAATGTTTCGGAAACTGGGTCTGCTTGCGTCCCAGTTCTCTACTGTTTCTTTCAAACACCGGACAATGGACAAAGTCCCCCAAAAGAAACCCAGTAATTCCGAGTGTTACACGCCGTTGTCAGAACAGTTTAGAATCCAGCTGTTTCTGTTGGCCAGATTATGATAAAACGCATATCCTAAAGAGCTTGACACGATGACACAAACGTCATCACAGCGTGACACAGATTATAGAAGAAAATAACTTCGCAAGAACTGACGTCCATTCTAAAGGAATCTGTAAGAAAGTATTATCAGCAACGCTTAAGGTCATTATCTCATTGGTACAATGAATATGGCCGTTAGAACACGATATTTTCGGCCTTATGTTCAATTCATGGTTATGAATGATTCCCTAGCATGGTCTTGCTTACGGTCGCCAACTGCAACCGTGAGGGGGGAGGGGGAAGCTGGCTGTTGGCCTCTCGCGCTGACAAGAGCAGTTAAGTTGAAGTGCAGACTTCAGTGGTTACATTTCAACCGTGCTCTTAACAAAGAACAAGTTATTGCTGGCTGCCAACAAGCGTCACTGTTTCAAATTTAATAATTCCACATTTTAAATAGGTTATATATGTGGGAAAAGAAAAGCGTATTGGCCAGTAACTTAAGGAAGGGATCTGCAGAATCAGAACTGACCAAGAACCGTGAAGCTCGTATAAAGCCCGATCTGGTAGGGGATATTAAAATTGGGGAGCTCCAGTTCTTACGGTGTGCGAATGGAATGGATCAAACGAAGGTGGCAAAGAAAGCATTTGAAAATAATCTGAAGGTAGAAGAAGAGTTGGAAGACCCAGACTAAGATGGCTGGAAGATGTAGTGAATGACATGAAAGCTTAAATAAAGAGATGGAGGCATAAGGTAAGTAATAGGGGCCACGCGGTAGAGCATGTTGTTGATGCACTATCCTACAAGCCGATAGGTCGCGGGTTCAATTCCCGATGAGGTCATTTGATTTTTCAACTGACCCAATCTTCCCAGGTGCACTATGGCCCTGGGGCCGACTCAGCCTCTAACAGAAATGAGTGCCAGGAATCTTCCTGGGAGTAAACGGCGGCCGGTGCGTAAGACTGACAACCTCACTGCCATCTGTGAGCAGATTGTCTAGAAAATGTGAGAGCATCGACGTCTCACAAGCCTATGGGCCTCCGCAGCCTGTTATAGGGGTAGCTTTACCTTTATTTATGGAGAATAACAGAATATGTCGTGTAGAAGGGCAAAGTTTTTGGGGTGGGGGAGACGTAGAACCAAGAGTATATAATTGTATTCCGAAATGTGCATTCATTTCATGAGATAAAAATAGTGATTTATTCAGTTATAATACGAAAGGCTGATGATAACATCTGTACAAGGGTAACGTGCCTAAACCTCACGCAGTAGTAGGACAGAATTATACAATTTACGTATTTGCATGTGTGAGGTGAGACAGTCCCTTGTACCGTCATAGTTTAACGAATTACCACCTGACCTAATGGTCAAATGTGACAGAACTTGAATAGGTTCGTTGTAATGACTTCAAGTAACGTATTGGAACTTGAAAACCTACGAGCAAGCAGAATGATAATATTGAAGTAGTACATATATTAAACTGAAAGTGAAATTCTGCATTTGATTGAACTTATTTTCAGTTGGGGTCAAACAGTTTGAGTTTCTGAACAGTCACCTACCTTCGGATTTCGTAAAAACAGGCAATATCTTGTAAAATATTTACAGTACAGAATAGCGGCCTCCATAGTCTAGAGGTAACGTTCCCACCTCATGACTCGTGGTACGCGGGTTCAAACCCGGCGGAATTCGTGGAATTTTTAAGGGCGGAAAAATTCAGGGAACAAGTCCTCCGGGAGGGACTTTAAGCCGTGTGTCCCNGAATCATTCATAACCATGAATTGAACATAAGGCCGAAAATATCGTCCTTGAATTTGGCGTCAAGCCAAATTCAAGGACGTTTCCCGCCCAACAATAGTCTCTAAAGCCTTTGATAGATGGGGAAAGCATTATAGATACGGCCAAGCTAGTTGAGACCGAACTCGCTGGCTCGGTGGGGACTGATGGTACTCACCAATATCGGTAGGGTATAGAGACTGGTAGAATATCATAGAGGGAAGCACAATAGATCAAACTGGTCGCGGTGCATGGGGAAACCCGCTCTCTCCAATAACTAACTAACTAACTACAGTACAGAATACCATAAACTGAATGCCTATCCAACCACCAAAATACAGTACGATTCCTTAATCGCGATGGGATGGGTAGGATATTAGAATGGGGAACACAAGGAATTCATACAGAATTTTTGTGGGGAAACATTTTATAAAATGAGTGAAGAGGAGATGGGAGGATAATGCTAAGATGGATGAGGTAACTGAGCACTGTTTCCAATAACAAGCTTTGGTATTTGTAATTTATTTTCTTTTCCACCTCACCCAGTCCGATTCTGCAGCACACTCAGTCTCCTATCCACTATGCAACGGGGGTTCTTTCCCCGGAGATGAAGCGGCCGGAGCGTGAAGCTGGCCGCTCACCTCAAACTAATGTCGTGGTCGAGAAAATATGGATTATACAGCCATCCTCCATACATCTTCATCTTCTGACGTATATTTGACATACACAACGTTTCGGCTGTTGGCTCTACTACCTTATTCAGGTAACTGGCCACACACACTGACTTAGTGCTTAAAGTACTAGTCTAGTATTCAAAGTTTCCCGAGTTCGATCCCAATTAACAACACTAATATCAAAATACGAGTAAATAATATCATTTTGTCAGTGCAATGGGAACAATTGACCTGAAGATGGTATCGGAACCACCTTTCGAAACGTCGTCTGTATGAAATACACCTCCAAGAATCGGCATTGTCCAACTCTGTACACTGCAGTTCGCTTATTGACGAAATTAGTTATATCTTTTACTTTCAGGGTGTAAGTATGTAACAAATAAACAAACTAACTGCATGGAGCTGAGTTCCTCTCGAGAAGCAATCAGTCTCTCAGCTACTCAAGAATTTCCAAATATTTTATGGAGCCCGAATGTTTATTACCGTGTTCACAAGATCCCTCCACTGGTCCCTATCATGTGCCAGCTGAATCCAGTCTATAGCACCCCATTCTTTTTATCTGAGATCCATGCTAATGTCCTCCTATTTATGTTTATATCTTCTTAGTAACCTCTTTCCTACTCGCTTTCCCATGAAAACCAAACATGCATTACTCTCCCATCCGTGTTATATGTTCTGCCCATCTCTTCCTCCTTGACTTGATCACTTGAAGTTCTACGTATTTCGAAATGTGCACACACGAATGGAAAGTTTTCAGTGGTTGCAGGGGTACACGAGGGGTACGTACCTGGGTGACTCGATGTCTGGAACCTGCAGGAAATTGCTACTCTTCGGTTTCTGGGGACTATGGAGGGTTGGAACAGCTCTGGCCAGCAACTCAGCTACCGGTACCTGCGGGGATCCGAACCCCGTCGATATGCCGTACAGCATCTCCTGGAACACACTGCAACAGAAAGACAGACTCATACTCTGTCTGAGGGTTGTTTAACGATGTTTTCATTATCAACATTATATATATCACGTCGGATTTGAGATTCTTACATCAATGGTTGTGAAGAGTCATATCTTCTGGGATAGAACGCCGTGTAGTTCGTTGAAAGTCAGTCGATGTTTCGGAGGAACATTTCACCTCCATCTTCAGGTTCGAAGAAAAATTCAAGCAAGAAACTAGCGTGAAGCAGGTAGCAAAGAGAGCCAGTATATAGGGTCATATGGCAAGATAGATGATGAAAGATGAATTTGAATGCGGTTAGAATAAATCTCTCGGTCGACTAATTGAGGTAAAATGCAGGAATTTTCCTGCAGGGAAAAGCCCGAGTAAGGACAACCGATGCGGATGGAACCGAGGACCTCTCGAATGCAAGTCTACATCAGTGAAAGGCAGAGCTATCCCTGTAACAGACCGTGGAGGCCCATATGATTGTTGAGACGTTGAGGTTGCCATTATTTTTTAGAAAATCGGCTCACAGATGGCGGTGAGGCTGTTAGCCTACCCGCCGGTCGCCCTTTATTACCCAGGAAGATTCCTGGTACTCATTTCTGTTAGAAACTGAGTAGACCCCAGGGCCATAGTGCGGCTGGAGAGATTAGGTCAATTGAAAAATCGAATGCTCTCATAGGGAATCAAAGCTGGGATGTTCCGGCTTGTAGCGTAGTGCCTCAACCAACTACGCTACCGTGTCCCCCTGCTCCCTCTACATCAGTGTACTGTGCGCATCCACTGTACTTTGAACTTCGTTTTAGGCGTCCCACGCAATGACAGTCCAATCATAACATCCATTTATAAAAAAAAATACAAGTATCAAGAGGCTTTTCTGAATAAGAATTTTTCTTTAAATTACATCTGACAACAAAGCGTCCATTATTGGCAGAACCTAAAGAATTAATGCTACTCCCGCCCAGCGCGTGCAGCGCTCTAGGGGCTCACTGTGTTTTCCATGGAATGCACTCATTACGACTTTACTGTATACAGAGGAACAAAGAAATTAATACGAAATAATTTATTATATGTACAATAATAATGTACTTTCCATGCTGTCACTAACAGTACGTGTGTGCTGCCTGATAAAGTTATGAAGAGGTCAATGTAGGCTATCTCAGAATTGTTCAAGTCGAAATGATTTACAGCAAATCAATAGGAATTCAATTGCGCATTGACATTAAACACGCTTATGCTTTCAGCAAGCCAGGTATAATCTAATCACGTGATATCAATAAGTAAAGTAGCACAATGCTAATTGATTCTTAATTTATTTAAGGACTGCAGACTCGTGTAACGTAGAATGGCATCATTACGAGCGACAGGCTGAATTAATTAATTAATGGCTTGTTGGATTCGATAGTTGACGACGAAGAGTAGTACTTTCTGGGATATGACGCGGTGTAATCCGGCAGAAATTCACCGACGTTTCGGAGGAACTCACTACTTTAATCCTAAAGGATGGAGGCAGTATTCTGGCGTATAGACCCGTTGTTACGCAAAGACCTCGAAACAAACACCGACGCAACGGCATGTTAAACACGCCTTTATAACAATACAGTTACTGCTGGAAACGGTGTTATGCAGTCCGTTGCTAGACAGCTGCAACAGTTTGATTACAACATGGAAACGGGGAGCGTGTTTTCTATGTGGTTCGTGTTGATGAGTTTTGTTGAAGACAATTGGGGCGATCACGGGGCCTGACGCCAAGACGAACTGATTGGTCAGTCGTAAAGTAACTTAGACTTTGACCCAGTTAGTTTAAAGCCTGCGAAGAGAAAACTAGGAGGCTCTTGTGAAATGGCCGCCAACCTGGGTAGTTAGGCAGTTGTCAGTTGTGATTTCTGTTCTGCAAGGGAAGCTGTGAAGATAGAACCTGAGCGTGTGATGCTGAAAAATCTCCGTTGTTAGAAGCTGTTGCCAGGGAACGGCTGATGAAGACATAGCTGGCTGGGAAAAGGCTTAGCGGGTGCTGTGATAGTTTCTTAAGCGTGAAGATTAACGATAGCGCTGTAATTATTTGTAGTTCCGAGTGGTGTAAGTGCTCAATACCCATTCACCAATCCATAACCAGTCTATAGCCATCCGTAAAGAGTGATAGTATGTTCCTCCGAAACGTCGGCGAACTTATACAGCTTGCCTCCACCTTAAATGTGGAGAGAGAACGTTCCTTCAGAACATCACTTAACTTATACCAGACTACATGGCGTTATATTCAACGAGTATTATTCCTTATAGTTACAAGTCAGTAGTTCACCGACGTTTCGGAAGAGCGTAATAAGTTCACTTGGATGGAGACGGGGGCATTGCGTTCCTGCGAAACGTCATCGAACTTTTATCGGACTTCACGGAGTCACATTCCTTAAGATGGTTTCACTTTAGGGACACGGTCAATCAGAATGTCTAAAAATTTGAAAACAGCGAATGATGAAGTGGAAAGGATGTGGAAAGAAGCGGTCGTGGTATAATTTGAGGTGCTATCGCAGAATTTGTCTGGATGGACTGCGGAAAACCATGAAACGCCTCTCATGATAGGTATTGCCCGGGGCGAGATTCGAATGCGAGTACGTCACGAATACA
This sequence comes from Cryptotermes secundus, assembly GCF_002891405.2. Taxonomy (NCBI): domain Eukaryota; kingdom Metazoa; phylum Arthropoda; class Insecta; order Blattodea; family Kalotermitidae; genus Cryptotermes; species Cryptotermes secundus. Next base: position 3,878,645 of record NW_019743656.1, read on the forward strand.
ATCCGCAGCATTACCGCTATGCCAACCTGCCAGATGCACAACTTGGTATTCCTTTATATGCCCTAGTGGTGCCAACCACCGATCTGTAAATCCCCTAAACAAAAGGACATAGTTTTTGGTATGCTTCTGTTAACGGTTTGTACTGACGTCAGATGCTCTCCTATTCCTCGTGGGTCTGCGCTCCTCACTGCGACAGGCATCGTGTTAACGCGTTACGCATACGCTCGGGAGGGGCTCGGTTTGAATTTCGACTGGAACACTTACTGTTATGAGGTTCCTGGTGCTTCTCTCAGTCCTTGAGGCAAATTCCGATATAATGCCTCAATTAGACCACGATAATTTCCTTTCCAATTCATAATATATCTTTCTCCTACCATTCACAGTTATAGCAGAAGTACCGTGAGCGTCGTAAAGGAGCCCATCAGTAAAAGACAGACTCCCGTTCTTGTCTATTGTTTGTCTCTCGCTTCCATTTTTTTCATTTCCAGTTCTCGTAAAGTATTCGAGCCATTCAGTCTGGACCTTCCCACTTTTCTTCCACGTCTTGGCTTCCTTTCAAAAGTTCTCTTGTCCTGCCTTGTCTGATCCGTCCCAACCACCAAAACCTTCTCCTGATAACTGCAAGATGGCAGCCTGATGCTAACGGCTACGAAAATCTGTGGCTACTTCACGACTCTTATTATCGAGACTATACAGCGTCGGATGAGAGACTGATAAAACATGGTAAAAAGTAAAGCTATCCCTGGAACAGGCCGTGGAAGCCCATAGGATTTGGGACGTCGAGGCTCCCACATTTTCTAGAAAATCGGCTCACAGATGGTGGTGAGGTTGCCAGCCTTAGGCGCCGGACGTCCTTTACCGCCAGAAAGATTCCTGGTACTCATTTCTGTTAGAGGCTGAGTCGACCCCAGGCCCATAGTACGGTTGGAGGGATTAGATCAACTGAAAAATTCAATGAGCTCATCGGGAATGGATCCGCGACCTTCCTGCTTGTAGCATAGTGCCTCAACTAACTACGTTACCCCGTATGTATGTATGTAAGGACGTAAGCAAGACTGATGCCAAATAGTGACGTCACTTCTGAGACACAGTGCGACTCGTTTTGAAATTCGAAGCAGACAATGTTGAGACGCACGAACGAATTACGAAGTGTATTACCCAAGTTGCTCCATAAAGAGTTTATCCGAGGCGAGCATTTGATATGCAGGACATAGAACCGAGGGCATCAACGAGCTATGTCACTACTTTAATATTCTTCTAGTACACTGACCTATTTCGGCTCATAACCTTTCTGTATATACCCAAAGTAACATAACGGCAAGATTTACAGCCCCGAAATTACGCAATTACAAGTTAGCATAGTAACAAATTGTAAAGTTAAGTTGAACAGTGGTCGTTTCCGGATATCGTGCCTATTATGTGAGTACTGATAATATTTTGACCTTGATATGTCAACTGCAGTAATACTATGAACAGGACACAGTTTACGATTAACTATTTTTGCGTGTTATTTGTGGGAGACGGCGTTAAAATTCAATGGTAACGTGTGATTCGATAACAAGTAGGGCTGGAAAGGAATGAGGGAGAAAGAGGAGGATAATAATAGAACGAAAGTTTATATAACAGATGACGAGACTTCCCGTTGATGTCAACGGGCGTCACACCAGTTAATTTTTAACTTATTTGTGGGACTCAACTGGACAGGAGATCGGCTTATCAAAAGACAATATTATTTTTAATATTATTACCATATTTAAAAACGCCGTTCTGATCAAGCGGTTACGTTTTCTTCTGAATTTTGGGAGTGAAGCTAACCTATAAATCCATATATAGTTGAAATTAGGATTGTGCAGCTACACCTCTACAGTTCAATGCGTCTTCATGGAATTATGTTTAATTACGCACAGCTTTAACACTATTTTCACAATTCTTTCTTGGAGGCGCCAGTAAAATTCCTGGACTCTTTGTTTATTTTAGTTCTCGATTTGTTTCACAATTCTCTGCTTTACGGTATCGCTGTGATGGTGCGGCAACTTCTCCGACAGCAGAGATGAGCGTGTAGTCTGTGAGGAGCGTTCTAGGCGTCACTGATGAAGACAGCGTCATACAGGCCACTCGTAACAGAATGGAAAGAGTACTAAAAGTACCTTCTCGCACGTGGTGACGTGTAGTTTAAGCTCACGATATTTCGGAAGAACGTTGGTGAACTACCAAACTTCCTACATCTTCATGGATGTGGACAGTACTTTCCTCCGAAACATCGGTGAACTACACACCAAGGCGACTGGTATTCGACCTCATGTCAGGTCGTGTAGGACTTTTGATGGATGCTTTGCTCATGGGGAGCTCCTTCTCTCACTAATTCGATTCCCCTTGCCAATTCCCATTCTACCAACTGCTCCATATTCATTAATCATCCTATTACTGATTCTATATAGTTTCACCGAAAGCGTCGTTAAACGGCAAACTTAAACTTAACAGAATTACAGTCCAGACAATATTACACTTCATAGATGCCGCTGTAATTCACCGACGTTTCGGCGGAACCTATTCAGGGTAGTGGGGTTATCCAAGCGGTTGCTGCTGTTTCTCGTTGATTATTTTCTTGACTTAGTATGTAGTAGGTAGTACATTCCTCCGAAACGTCTGTGAACCCCAGTCGGATTACACGGCATCACGTCTCGGAAGATGTTCGTCGCCGTGAGAACATAAATTCCAAGTTTAAAATTCGTGTTATGAATGTAGACTGGATTAACTCACGGCAAGGTAGAGTAGCGGTCACTTCTGAACATGAAATTGAGACTTACTTCTCATAGAAGTAGGGAAAATTCTTAACTAGTTGAGTGTCTGTTAATTATTTAGGCAGGACTCTGCCCCACTCATCCGGTAATAGTAACGCATATGTTCACATAACGATGCGAGCTTCATTGCAGTTTACAGAGTTCCTTACATCAGACGGTATGTTACATTACAGAAGGCTGAGAACGTAAAAAAGAAATTATTTTCTCGTCCCTTATGCCCTTATTCCTCCCAGAACTTTGCTCATCCCGAGAGCACGCGAGTCTTTCAGCTCGCAGTGTTGCCAAACTAGCTATCATCTCCACTAACTCGCCCTTGTAACTTGTCTCTGTAATGATTTTTCTTGGAGTGTTATGGGATCCGTTGTTGAGCGTGGAATGCGAATGGTGATGTATGGATGGTGTGGCCCATTTCAAGGCGGGGAAGCACTAAAGTGTGTGAAGAGAAGCCTTTTTATACCCTTTCAAGTGAAACAGGATAAAAAGAACGTTACATTCTGACCACAGACAGCGTTAGTTTTCTTTCTGGATTGTTCTATGATGCTGTCGGTATCAAGAATTTACAGCGTCAAATGGTTGGATGATGAATGACGGATTGATAAGGATTTTGAAGGAAGAGACAGTAATCTAACTGACCGTATTGCCCTGCCTTGCCTATTTATCTGAAGGGAATGAGGAATACTACTGATAATCCTCAGCCAGGATAGCCGGTGTTCCATCCGAGATTCGAACCGATCACTTCCAGAATGAGTAGAAAGAGTTAGCGCTCTGCTAACCCGCTCAGTGACGTCACGTCTGTGTCTTGCTTAAGGACAGTGGAAAGCAATGGAATATCTGATTCAAGATGGCGAATAACCTTAACCAAATTACTGGGATTATAATGTTTATGGACTTTGTCCAACGTCCAAAAACACAGCAATCCCGTGTGTTATACACCATCGCCAAAACCCTTTAGAATCTTCTCACTCAAATTGTCTTAAAGGGGTAAGTCTGTTGACAAGTATTCTGGCTGTTACTCCTTAGGAGGAAATCATGTTGTCTCCCATGCTTTCTAACACAAGAAAAAACAGCCACTACAGAGATTTCTGTGCTTCTATTGGTTCGCTCAGGGTCCCTACTCCGACATTCTTCCACGTTCTGTTTATTCTGTTTGACGCTTACTTGACTTACTCTTCGACCCTGAAGATGGAGGCAGTACTTTCTTCCTAAACGTCGCCAAACATCTACTAGACTACACATCTCAGAAAATAAAATAACTGGACACAATCCTGGAGTCTCTTCTTATTTCTGAGGTTCTCACAGCGGTGGTTTTGAGGTGCTCTATCTTCTAGAATAAAACGCTGCAAGTCAACCAAAGTTTCAGAGGAATATAACTTCTCCATCTTTAGGATCGAATAAGCCAAGCAACGTATCAGCGCCAAAGCAGGTGGCAAGCAGCATAATCGGCTAGCCGGAAATTTGGGAGGGAAATGTACGAGCGGACCTCAGTTCCCATTGGCTCGTCGTGGGCCAGAATGGAACTCCTGGGCTCTCACACGACCACAGAGCGAACCGATAGGAAGTAAGAACATGAGTTTTGATGGCCTTGAGAAGGGGCGGTTTGACTGGTCTAGGAAAAAGTTAGGGGAAAAGTGTAAGGGTGTTTCGGGCAGGGAACCAACGTGTAAGGGAGTGAGACACAGGCATGGATTGGGGATTGAGACAACAGAGTTAAAGCAGGGAAGGTGGACTACTAGGGTGAGGGTTGGTGAGTGCCCCCACAGGGCATATTTTGTGCCCTGATAAGAGCAGTGTGCACAGATCTGCGTGGCCACGCGGAGAACCCTAATGTGCTGTCATTTGACTGAGGTTTCCAACGATGAAAATTTTCAACGGCCTCCTAAGACAGAAGACAGCCTCCCTGTTCATATTAATGGGTTAGAGCTTATGTTCAGTCGCCTCCCTGATGATGTGACACATATAACAGGGTTTCGAACTGTTTTATGGAAGGTGGCAGCGTATAGTCCGGTAATTTTTACAGGCGTTTCGGAGGAACGTACAGTTTCCACCTTCAAGGTCGAAGAGTAAGCCAAGGAAGGAGTCAGCATGAGGTAGGCAAGAAACGGCGAGCGCGTACATTTATCAGAAACGTCGCTAAACATATATCGGACTACACGGCGTCACAACCCAGAGGAAAATATTCTTCACAGTCATTGCCGTCCGTCAGAACCCTGGCTCTCACCTCAGATATTTAAACTTTACAACCCACTAAACTGACACTAAATATAACCTCTGAGAAAAGTACATGAACTATAGCATGCCAGTGCTTCGGCACGCGATAACGAGATTTATCGGCCATAGAGTGAGAGCCCGTTCTGACCTTTCAGATAGCGTGTGCACTTATATACAGGGTGTTCAATGGGCGTTACCGATTAAAGGCATTCTTACTATTATTTCTGTCGGTAGCTCAGAACATATAGTGCCGAATGGCGTTCTGAAGGAAGCGGTTATATTCCGTTATTTATGTGGAGGGTCTGCAGAAAACCATGACGTACTTGCGAATATAGTTGGTATCCGTAGCGATTACAAGTCAGAAACCGTAATGCCTCTGCCAATTTGCTTGGGGTACTAATATTAGCAGGAACATGAGAAATGTGACCTTGCAGTAGCATCTGTTCGGGACTATCCTGTACTGAAACGATATCTATACGTTTGCTCGGTCTTCTGTAACGCGGTAATCACTCGATACTTGGAGCTGTGCATATTAGTATGAATTTAACTGAAAATACATAATTTTTACCGTCAACGCAACAATAGTTTATTATTTATATAGCACACATTACATGTTTCGACCTCAAATGTTTCATCTTAAGGTGCTGCAAGTTTCTCACACAATATTACCGAAAATTGCAGCAACTGAAGATGATCCATTTAATGAGTGCTATATAAATAAATAATTACGTATTGTTGCGTTGAGGGTAAAAATTATATATGTTCATTGTATACAAGCAACAGGATGCAATCCTTAAAAATAAGAGAATAAAAAATATGAATTTCACATCTGAACGTGACTGTTTTTGTTAATATTACGTGTAACCAGCTGAGTGAGGCAGAGTTCTGCTTGTATAGTTAACATATTCTCAGATAGGCAAGAGATATACCTCCTTTTTGTGCTCAAAGCTGTCCGCTATTGGACTTATCGCCAGCGAACTAAATCGAGTTCACTTCCTTATGTCCCGTTTCTTTAAGGCGAGTTCTATTGCTGGATTTAAGTTTCTAATGGATATGACTATGAAAGTACAAGTGCCAGGGATAACCTGTAGTTATCCGACGTTTCGGAGGAATGTGCTGCCTCCAACTTCAGGATCGAAGTGTAAGTCAAGCAAGTAAGGAATATAAGTAGGCAGGGAACAGAAAGTAAACAAGGATACTGCATCTATATCTTATAACAGTGCCACAGTTCAAGCAATTAGACCCTGGTTTCTTAATGGGGAGACCATGGTTCAATCCCGGACAACTTCATGTGACATTCATGTCAGATGAATTGACACTAGAGGAGGTTCGGTTTTCCTATACTAACCACCATTCCCCCATTCCTCTATACTCATCTATCACCGCTCCCTGAGGTGTGAGCCCTGATCAGGCAGCACATTATTTCTCGGTCTTGAAGTTCGAGGTTCGATCTCAGACTCGGCACGTGAATGGTTGCAGAGTGGCGAAGTTGTAATAAAACAGTCCTTAATTTCTATCCTGCTCGAATAAATCTATTTGTAAGTAGTAGTTTGCATCGACCGAGAATCAGTGACGCCTACAATACCTCACATAGACTACACGCATCACTGTGCTGTCGGAGAAGTTGCCGAACAATAACGGCGATACCGTAAAGCAGAGATTTCAGACCATTAATGAAGCAGCCCTAGAACTAAAACTTGGGGGTTCTAGAACTTTAATGGCCGTTCATAGTGGCCGCTCGGTCTAAGGCATGAACCGTCTTCGCCCGCTCTAATACTGGATGCTGGGTTCGAATCCCACTCGAGGCATGGATGTCTGTGTGAATTTATTTTGTGTGTAGGCAGCGGCCTTGCTACAGGCTGAACCCCAGTCCAAGGAGTCCTACCGACTGCGTATAGATAAAGAAACTGAAAAAGCGGCCAAGATCCACAAGGGCTGTAGAGCAACAGGCAGAACTTTAATGACATTTCCAGGAAGCGGTTTTAAAAGTTATTGCGTTTAATTAGGCATCAACACATTAATACGTATGGGGGAGTGGAGGTACAGCTGCACAAATTCTTAACCTAAACAGGTTACTTACTTACTTACTTACTTACTCATGGAGCTGAGCCCTTCTTGAGGAGCCGCCAATTCTGCAGCTACTCAAGAATTTCCCAGCATTTTATGGAAGCCGACGTTTCATTACCGTGTTCGCAAGAGCCCTCCACTGGTCCCTATCCTGAGCCAGATCTATCCAATCCATCCCATCCCATCCTATATCTCTAAGATCAATTCTAATATTGTCCACCCACCTACGCCTTGGTTTCCTTGTGGTCTCTATCCTTCTGGCTTTCCCACCAATATTCTATACGCATTCCTCGTCTCCCCAATTCGTGCTACATGACCTGCCAACCTCATCCTCCTTGTCTTGATCATTCTAATTATACTTGGAGAAGAGTACAAGTTATGAAGCTCCTCATTAGGTTAACAAAAAAATGTTTCGGTGTATTTAATGTTTTACCAACTGCATAGGTTACGTAGAGTCGAATGGCAAGATAAACATGTATCATTAGCATAGATACCGTTGACATATCAACGAGAGTTGGTGTTATCAGTATTCCTATTGAATTTTGGATATAGATTCTACCGAGAAACATTTTTTGTGCAATTTGTCTTGCTTATGAAATAAACACAGTCAGCAGTTAGAAGGACAGCTACATTTACAGTAGGATAATAAACTTTGCAGAATAACAATGCCCACTATACGATGCTGCTATCTAGAGGTATGTTAAGGCGAACCCTGCAGTAACGACTCGAGCGTATTTTACGTTGTACTATACTATCATCATCTTCTGCTATTATTCGTAATTAAAACCAGATATGGTTGCTTATATGCATAATGACGCAACAGTCTTTAATGCAGAAGCACAAAAGATGAACTGAGAATAAAGTGGATTATATGATTCGCAGCTACGCGATAGCACATTCCCAGCACATACAGCGCATGTAGGCTTGAGTTTCTCTCGGCGGTGGTTACAAAGAATTGTCTTCTGGGGAATAACACCGTGTAGTCCGTTGAAAGCCAACCGATGTTTCGGAGGAACATATCACCTCCATCCTCAGGGTCCAAGAATAAGCCAAGCCAAAACCTAGCGTTAGAGCAGGTAGCAAGCAGAGTTATGCTGGTTTTTTGCTTGGGTTATTCTTCGATCCTAAAGATCTCTTTACGGACATATTTAGCCTGTGGAAATCTTAATGTTCTCACACTGATGGTGCCTTAACTCTCATTTCTTAATTGTCTTATTATTCGAACCTAAAGATGGAGACGACATATTCCTCCGAAACATCGATTGATTTTCAACGGGCTACATGGCGTAATACGGCAGTAGATAGAACTCTTCGGCCATAGGAAATCTGTAAATTTCTTGTTAGAATTCTATTTAGATCTAGTCACCAATATCATCTTCATTATACAAATTAGCAAACAAAACATTCATATGTAAGATTTGAGGCTTTCACGTGAGACCGTGAGAACCGGTAAAAGCAGACCAATCTGCTTTTACCGGTTCTCACGGTCTCTTCGCTTACGGATTTCTTATATTTTTCCTTCTACCCTGAAGATGGAGGCGATACGTTCCTCCGAAACGTCGGTTAACACCACATATACACGGTGGCAAATCCCAGAAGACTGCTCTCTTCAAAACATTCATAGTACAACTAACAAAGTGTTCATTCCAATAGCACAGACTTGTATTATTGTTACTTTTGCTGCCTTTACATATTTTTATGGCGAACGTGTTACTTAAGTGTAATGTATATTCTTCCTGCCTTAAATTCTTAGGATATATTGTATTTAGACATCCTGTTGCATTATTATAACTCTTGTAGTGCTTAAGTGAGAACGAGGTATAAGCAAGGGGCAAAACGTAACCACAACAACGGGCTTACATATAGAAAACAACAGACCGCTGCAATATAGACATCCAAGGAAAGGATCGAAACATATGTTTCGACGAGTGGACGACGCCTAGTGTGGTGTAAAAAATTTTTTAAATTAAAAATTTTAATGAATTTTAACAGAAGTAAATTACAACGTATGGGAAAAGGTAAAATTACAGCTATCCCTGTAACAGGCCGTGGAGGGCCACAGGGTTGTGAGACGTCGAGGCTCCCACATTTTCTAGACAATCAGCTCACAGATTACGGTAGATTTGTCAGCCTTAAGCGCCGGCCACCGTTTAACGTGCAGGAAAATTCATGGCAGAGGCTGCGTCGACTCCAGGGTCATTGTGCCGCTTGGAAGGATTAGGTCAATTGAAACAAATCTGCCTCATTTTGAATCGAACTCGCGACCTTCCGGTTTGTAGCATAGTGCCTCACCCAACTATGCTACCGCGTATGATAATTGAACTAATGTTACATGTGAAGTGAATGAGTGACATTCAATACAGTATAACAGTTTTGGCAAATTAAAACACCTGATGATGGCCGGTTGGAGCTGAAACATGTTGTGAAAGGGACGTGTAAGGGAACGAATACAAATAGTTGCATTGTTGATAGAACTGTATTGTGTTTGAGTTCTTAAGATATAGCCTCAGCGTTTCGCGTCAGCGTTATATTTGTAATCATTGATTTACAACAAAAAATATAAAATAATATATTTAAGTATGTTCATAACCTATCGATGCACCAAATTTCGCATACCGATCTCCAATATTCATTAGTTATCTCCAGAAAACTAAGCACTGAAGAAATTTGTTATGATACAGCCATACTATTTGGACTTCTTTACATTCTACAAATAAGTACTTCAACGAACAACGCACATTTTTCGAAGATAAGGTATCTTACATTGCTGCAGGTCCTAAATAAGTGTCATTAATTCAGTCTCGACCTCATAAGCTTGGAGTTCGCCATGTTATTATTACTTATTTTAAAAAATAAAATACACTGCGTTGGGTTGGGCTCCATTGGCACATGGTTCACAGGGCGTTTCGTAAAATTAGATCATGTGGCTTAAATGTTGAAGGGGGACAAACACAAGACATACAGATGGCACGGTGATCACATAAGCTCATATAAAGAAGAAAACTGGGTAAATATACGAAGAGATGGAAATAGAGTTACATCCGAATTAATAAAATTGTGGACAGATTAAAAGGAAAGTCTGCGTTTATAGCTAATTTCTAAATAAAGCATTGTCTTTTGGGACGTGGCGCTATGTGGTCCTGTAAAATTTAACCAACGTTTCGGAGGAATATAATGCGTCCATCTTCAGGATCTTAAAGTAAACCAAATAAGAATCCAGAAAAAGTTTGACTCAAATTATTCGTAAACAACTTGAGACTGAAGAGTATTACCGCTTGGGATGTGACGCCGTTTATTTGGACAACACTTCCTTCCTGATTTGTGGGCTTAATCTTAGAAATCTGAAGACAGAGGCCAGCGAGTTTCTACCACACTACACGGCATCACATCCCAGAATATAGAGCTCTCGATAGTCGCCATTGTGGAAACCGAATATAAAACACAGTTTCTAGCAATTCTGTTATAAATATAATCTATACATGTGAAGGCGATATCCACAGAAGCATATGAACCTAACCTAACATTTCACTGTGACAGCTTCACTAGGGGCGAGTACATTTAGGCAGCCAATTCAAATCACGTTCGGCTGGGAACTTATCCACACAAATTGGATAGTAGCACCTTATCGATAAGTATCGATTGAAACAAACTAATCACTGCCCCTCACACCACAGTAAAGCCAGTGTTCCCCAGGCTAATAGGCCGTTGCAGGCGATCAAATATGCAACACGGTTTGCAGTCCAATTTAATTTCAGCTGAAAGCCTGTGTACTCTGATTTTAAACGTAACGCGGTGATTAGTTCTGCTTTAGATTTTGAGAGGCTTGCTACGGGGCAAGAAGGCTCTGTCGCAATTACAGTTCTCTACGTTGACACGTGTTTCATAACATAGGGGTGCCCAAAATAGCACCACAATTCTTAAGTAGGTAATATTCTTTTTTTTTTTAAGGATTTATTTACTTACTTGTAGTTTTATTTTGTTGGATCTGACTTTCTCATAGTGGCGGCTATGACAACTGCTGCCATCCGGGATATTACGCCGTGTAGTCTAGTAAATATTCACCCTCGAAGACTAATAATGAATCTGCCTTAATGGTCATGACAAGCTGCTAAATAAGCAACAGGCTCACTCAGGTTACTATTTGGCTCTTCATCGTCACTTGCTTTGGGTAGCATATCTTCGAGCCTGAAGATGGACGAATCGCGATTCTCCGAAATGTTAAACCTCTACAGAAACACAAAGGGTCGCATCCTAGGAGATATACTGTTCTTCATTGGCCGAGTCAGTATAGTGACCGGCTATGGTATGGAGAGCCGGGGTTCGAATCCCGGCAGGAGAACATTTTTTCTCTTCTCCACAGCGCCAAGACCGGCCATGGGACCCACACAACTTCCCATCCAATAGGTATCTGGGGCAGTTTCCCAGTAAGTAAAGCGACCGGGGCGTGAAGCTGGCCACTCACCTCCATCTAGTGATGAGGTAAAAAATTGTGGAGCTATAACTCCACTTCCCCACACGTCTACATGCCATAGTGCTTAATTAATTAAGCTCGGAGGCTTACATTACACGAAGTCTGTATATTTCAAGTCCAGTACTGTCTTTCAGGATGTGCCCTCATATAGTCTAGTAAATTCTATCGATGCTTTGGTGGAATATACTTACTTCACCTTTTCTGTATAATTACTTAATTTACTCTTCGGCCTTGAAGACGGAGACAGTAAGTAACCCGAAACGTCGGAAAACTTCTACCTGACCACAAATCTGTAGCGCCCAGGACACAGTATTCCTCTGTGCACAGTCGAATGTTCGAATAACAGTGAATAATGAGCCTAAGAGGACGTGGAAGGAAGCGGTCGTGGCATACTTGACTGCAGCTACCTCAAGTGGCTGAGGAAAACCACGGAAAAGTAAAAGTTTGACCTGTCGGTGTCCCGGCCGAGATTGGAACCGGGTACGTTATGAATGCAAGTCACAGGGTTTACCGCTTGAGCCAATCTGTTCGTCACTTTCTTAAACAAAAACTCCAATGTGTGATCTCGCGATATATTCTGTGCGCACGGCCCATTTCAATTTTTGAAATAACTGATTGATTTTCACGAATATTACTACGAACATTTACCACTAAAGGGCCATCCCGAACAACGTCGAATTCATAATTTCCTATAATCAGTAATAACAAAATAGCCGACACGCTAAACTGTATGCTGGGAACAACACTAGCGCCATTTATTTTGGGGTCTTGAAATGATGTGGAGATATATGGAACTATTGATATGGTAACCTTTCTTAGGATATACACGTAGGATAAAAACAAGGCATCCAGATAAATGTGTCCTTACTTTTCGGTTTGACGACGATAATTGTTAAAACACTGGAGACAGGCGTAATCGTGCGAAATCCGATCATGAAAAATCAAGTAATAAATATTGTTCGTAAGTCATCAACTGCTATCTACTAAGTAGGTAATTAAGTAGGTAAATAAGTAAATAATTAATTAAATAAATATTTTAATAAGAAATTATGTGCGTAAGAAGGTAAACAAGTATGCAAGCAAGTAAATTAATAATTAATTAATGGTCAGTCTGAATTTTTTCCTCAGAAGTGTGTTGAGGTGACCGTTGTGGCAGACCAACATACCAGGAAAAAAAAAACAAATATAGGATAAATGAAAGAATGAAAGAGAGGACAGAAAGATGAATGAAAGAAAAAAGAAAATGAATGGGAGAAACAAAGGAACGGAAAAGAAGAAAAACCGAAAGAAATGCAGACCGAAAGAAGGAAGAAAACAAGGGGTTTTACTCACAATTCCAAAGAGTGCAGGCATGGAACTATCAAGAGATTATGACATACACACTGTAAGAGAAGTCCTTCAGATTGAAGATTTGGCGTGAGACTAACAACTTCCCTTTAGGAAACAATATATGCTAACAAATTTAACGATGAATACTGGATGGATGATTTAGGATAATGAATAGGAAAAGGGTATAAGAAAAACATGCAAATGAAAAGTGGGTAGGAGCAAACTGAGGCAGTTAGAAGCTGTAAAGAATGATTAATAATCAAAGAAAGTAATAGAGATAGAGGTAAAAAAGGCAAATCTATCCCTGTAACAGGCAGGTTCTGAGACGTCGAGGTCCCCACATTTTCTAGAAAATCGGCTCAAAGATGGTGGTGAGGTTGTCAGCCTTAATCTCCGGCCGTTCTTTACCCCCAGGAAGATTCCTGGTACTCATTTCTGTTAGAGGCTGAATCGACCCCAGAGCCATGGAGCGGCTGGAAGGATTAGGTCAAATGAAAAATCCAACTACCTCATCGGTAATCGAACCCGCGACCTTCTCCGGTTTGTAACATAGTACCTCAACCAACTAAGCTACCGCATGCTCCGCAAAAAGATTGAGGTAAAAGAAAAATAACAGAAAATAAAGGTCACAAAATTTGTGAGCCAAGGTATTAACGTTTACTCACCGGCTGCGCACGCCAAGGATGGCCCTGACGCCAATAAACCTCGTCTTCTGTTTGCTCTGCCCCACCAGGAACACCACATCGAAGAGGCTGACGTTGTTGATGGTGTTCTCCTCATTGTTGAGGAACATGCGCGTGAAGTCCTTTGCCAGCTGATCGTAATCCTCGAATTGGTCTCGGACCGAGTCCAGCAGTGGGCTGGATGGCCGCATGTGGCCAATGGGACGCCATGACCCGCGCCTGGAATATAACACAACCTTAGTGTGACGTATGTAAGGGTTCTGAAGGATTATCTCTTTACAAAACATGAAGATTCCACAGCAGCGAAAACTTGTGATAAGTATATGCTAGGTTCCCTGACAATTTATACTTTCAAGGGGTTACAAAAGTTTCAGAGGACTCTACTGTTACTTTCTTCACGATATAAACATTTCTTTATAACCAATCAAGTCGATTCATTCAGCATCTCCTCTGACTTGCAATCAGAAGGAAAGCGATTCGAATTCCGGTCAGGATATCCATGTATCCCTAAACTTGTCACGGTATGAAGATTTGTGGTGAGCTTCATAACCCCTGTGTTCATTATCTCCAGAGGACAGTCCCGATACTTAAGCGTGTATGCCCCACAGGGCTAGTCTGGACACTGTGCAGTAGAAGAATCTACTACCTATGCCAAGAATCGAACTCCGATTTTTTTATCGTCCTATACAAAGCCTACTCACTACAGTGACTGAGCTATCCACATGACTCCCAGGGAAAGGGAACTGACTCTAACAAATTAAACTGAGAAGAGCTTCCTCTCGAGAAACTGACATGACTTCAGATCAGTAAATCCCTTGCCTTCTCCGCAACATAAGTTTCAATACCGTGTACAAACAGCCAGTTGAATCAATTCCACATCCTCGCTCTCCCTTTCTATAAAACCATGTTCACACTGTCCTTCCCGCCGAAGTCTAGTGTTCTATATATGACGAAAATAAATGGAAATATTTCAAGTCTTGCGAATTCTAGCGGCAAAACATTCACACCAAATGCTATTAAAAGCCGACTTATTTATAACAGTGGTTTATGTTACTCAAATACAAAGCTAAAGTGGTTCACAATAGCCAACAATCTGGATTGTGGAAATAGCTAAACCTGGATGAAAGTAAATTTGTCCGTGTACTTAACCAATTAAGCACTATGCCATGGAGGCTTTTAGGGGAATGGATTTATAGATCCATATTTTCTTGATCTCAACACTAGATGGAGGTGAGTGGCCAGCTTCACGTACCGGCCGCTTTACCCCGGGGAAAGAGTCCCGGTACCCAATGGGTAGGAGGCTGGGTGGCCCCCTGAGTCGATCTGGACGACGTAGAAAAGAGAAAATTATTGACCCTACCGGGACTCGAACTCCGACATCTCGGTCGCCCAGCCCGTAGCCAGTCGCTGTACCGACTTCGCTGTCCCGGCTCCCACCCTCCCTCGGTAACAATTATATTTCATTTTCCCCTTCAGGAAGGATGAGATGATCAGGGAATGCAGCATACATGGGAGAAATGAGAAATGCAAGAACAGTTCTGATAGGAAAATTGAAGGCAATAGATCATCAGGAAGAGGTCAGGATAGATGAGAGGATAATATTAAAGCAAACTTTAAGGTAAGAGGATGAGTGGGTGTGGGTTGGATTCATCTGGCTCAGGATAGGGATCAGTGGCGAGCTCTTTTGAACATAGTATTAAATTTCCAAGTTCTCTAGAAACCTGGGAATTTCTTAGCCAGCTGACCAAATGTTTGTCTTGAAGATTACTATCTTCTGTGATGCTACTCCTTGTAGTTTGTTCGAAGTTTACCGAGTTTTTGGTGGAATGTACTGCTTCCAACTTTTTTCACTGGCTCTACCGCCCTCCTTGGACCATGGCCTCTGATTTTCAGTTTCATGATTATTTTACAGACGGTAGGACTCCTTGGACGAGGGATCAGCTCGTCAAAATGCCTCTAACTAAACACAGGACAAAACAAACACAGAATAAACATATACACATACCAAATATCCATGCATTGTGTGGGATTCGAACCCACTATCCAGGGTTCCGAGCAAGCGAAGACAGTACATGCCTTAGACTGCTCGGCTACCGAGACCGGAACTGCCTCCATCTTCAGGGTTAAAAAGTTAACGTGGTAAGTAATGAGCAACTAGTTGGGTCACTCTGCTGATCTATTTTTGGATTATTCTTCAATCCTGAGGATTGAGATATTAAGTTCCTCCTGAAATCTGTAGATTTCTGCCATGCTACATGGCATCATATCCTAAAATATGGAGCTCTTCATAGTCGCTATTCTGAGAATCTCGAATCTTACAACTATCAGCTTCTCAAGAAGGACCGTACATCATTTAGAAAGTTAGACAGCGCCTTGTACAGCTTTCTTCTTTACAAGAGGGGAACTTCCAACAATAAGCTGCTTTCTGAAACCTCAGCGGAACGAATGGCAGTGTCCATCACAGCAGCCTCAACCTCATGTTTCGTCATGGCTGTCGTAGCTTCTAATTAAATTCGTGAAGGGACCAACAAAGAACGTCATCTAATTAAGCTCCTTGCTTTCAAAATGTGACATAGCCCCTGGTAAAATACAGACAGAGATAAAAGAACACGTTGCGTTATTATTTTTGTGTTATTAGAGGCAAAAATGTACATAGGTAAAGCCGTGATTATCCGCAGTGTTGCCCATGGCAAATAATGATAACTTACTTCATAATGTTATACCAGGTGCGCCCACAAAAACTTCATATTTGCTCTTTCTGTGTCAGCATTTGCTGCATGCTGGTTGGGTGAACTATCTTATTGTTGTGGATGGGCGCTCATTACACTCGGTGGAGCAAAAGGATGGCTTTAAAAACGGCAAAAAAGAGAACTTTTTTAAATAAACTCATGAAATTTTGCAGAGCACTTCTATATATATGTGCAAAGAGATATACAGTGGACAGAGCATGTAGCCATCACGGTTAATGTTGTCACTTTTATGAAGCCCCAATCAGAAGTACTCTTATACTGATATGCAGAAAAATGGTGTATTTCACTCGGCGCTTTGGTTTTTGTTATCAATTTTTTGTATTATCACGGCCTTGACGCATGTGCAGTGGAAGTGATTATGCAACATCTCGGTTTGTTCCTGATTTCCGGCGTGAATCAATCAATCAATCTTTATTCTTGTTGCTGCCACTTGGAGCAAAGAGAATCTGTGGAACACTTCGTTTCACTTCAGTTTCTTAATCTTAGACAGTCGGTAGGAATTCTTGGGTGGGGAATCTGCCCGCCGCAAGCCGCTACCTACACAGGGCAACACAAATAAAGAATAAACGCATAAAAACATCCATGCCTTGAATGGGATTCGAACCCACGATCCTAGCGTTCGAGCGAGGGAAGAAATTTCTCGCTTTAAACCGCGCGGCCACTGTGATCGGCAGACGTGACTATGAACATTTTATTAATGACCTTCTTAGAAAAGATGACAGATGAGTAACTTTAAAGAAATTTTATAATTCTTTGTTTTTAATGGTGTGTATGGATCACCAGTCACATTATCACAGTTTCACTTTTACTGACGCCTTTCTGGAAGAAACAGCGGAGAGTGAACTGAAAGTACATTTTACTGTTTGATTCTAATATTTCTTTTTTCTGTTCACTTCCGCCTTGTACGTATAAATTTCCGCTCTGCATCGATAACATCTCACCAGCTGCACTATGGTTTCGTCGGCTACTGCTATCAATCGGTCTATCGGCCGAAATAATCAGAATAAGCGGCGTCCAATTAATTCAGTTTGGTGGACACCACGCAAAAATATATTTTGAATGTTAAAGGAATATGTGCCGGTCACGATAGCCGAGCGGTCTAAGGCATGTACTGTCTTCGCTCGCTTGGAAACCGAGATTGTGGGTTCGAATCCCACTCAGGGCATGGATGTTTAGTTTGTGTGTGTGCGTTTTTCTGTTTGTGTACAAGTAGAGGCCTTGCGACGAGCTGATCACCCGCCCAAGGAGTCCTACCGAATGTATAAGATCGAGAAAAACCGAAGTGAACGGAGAAGTTCATGGAGGTAGGCCTAGGCCCACTGGGGTTGTAGACCCAAGGGGGGGGGGAAAGGAATATGTATTTTTACATTTTTATCTCCGTGTTTGATGATACCACAGAATGGTAATTATATCTCTAGATTTAAATCCTTTTGATTACTGTACTTTGTAAAGGTAAATTTGCCCTCGTGCTTAGCTAATTACACACTATGCCATGAAGGTGTATTGGGGAGTGGATGTATAGATCCACATTTTCTTGACCTCGGAACTAGATGGATGTGAGTGGTCAGCTTCACGTCACTGCCGCTTTACCCCCGGGGAAAGAGCCCCCAGTACCCTTTCGATAGAAGTTTGGGTGGACCCAAGACCCGGTCTGGACGATGTGGAGAAGAGAAAATTCTTGAATTTACCGGTACTCGAACGCCTACCCCTCGGTCGTCCAGCCAGTCGCCACACTGACTGCGCTATCTCGGCTCCTTACTGTACTTGGAACGAACTTAAACTAGTAGTGAATAAAGAGGAGGAAACAATTAACTTCCTGGACTTATGGCGTCTCTTATCACAAGATAACACCCGATCAGCCACCAGTTAAGGAAAAAGACAGATTCGAGCCATCATTTTAGAAAAGACGGGTGTCTTTTTCAGCATGGATTATAATAAAAATAGAATTTAATTATAAAGAATATGGTTATTTTTTATGGTTTTTTTTTGTTAATGAATTGAAGAAACCAACAAAGCTCTGTACACACACTCAGGCCCGTTCTGCACAACTTACGAGTATATGAGCTCCATTCAAACCTGTACAGCCATTCAATTTTACCATTTTTTAAACAATGCAATTTGTGTACCACCCTGTACCTTCCAATCCTTTAGCTACTCTTGTACCTGGAGGATTTCCGACAGGAAAGCAATACTGGCCACTAAATGAAGCCCCGAAGCTACGCGTCACTATGTGGGAACCGCTCGTTATATGCTTAACTCTCAGAGCGAGCTTATTACTGTACCAACCAAAATAACTGCTACGAAACGGTCTTTTTTTGGTTATAGAAGCAGAGATACAGACAGAGAGAGACAGAGTCTCCTGGCACTACTTCCTCGAATGAATCTACAAGTCTAAATATTATACATAAAATGAACCAGCAGAAAAATATTGAATTTATGACCTTATTAGGTGACAGATGGGTGCTAACGTTTTGGAAGGGCCTGATGCCTCCATCTTCAGAATAGAAGAGTAAGCTACGCGGGGAAAGAGAATAGTGTCACGTATTATGGAGTGACTGCAGACGGGGTTTTGGATAATTGGATTTATTGAAAATTTATAGGTCTTAAGTAGAAATAACTCTCACATTATCGCTGATTTCCAGACTTTACAAATCACTACAGCACACGCCAAGTCTTTTCCAGACTGCAGTGTCTTCATTAGACGTTTCCTGGTAACGGCTTCTAACAATGGTTATGTCTCTGAGACGGTGCTCAAGTGTTATCTGAACGGCGCTCCCTTCCAACTGCACTACTCTTGAGTCCTGAGTCTTATAATACGACCGACGGTCAGTCGGCCAGTCTCTCTTGGAATAAAGCACCCCTCCTGGGCTTCCGACCAGCTTCTGTTATTGTCAGACAGTCGAGGGTTTGTTGATGTGAGGTGCTGCCTCTGACGAGACGACGGGTCTGTCGTTTACAATTGCACCTGGCCCTTGCCAGGACAGTCATTCTCGGGTCCGAGTCCCGTGGGAGTCGTGACAATATTCGAGACTTTTCTTTTCGTCGCCTTCTGCGACTCGCAGGGCTACGGTGGAAGTATTCGACCCCGCCTCCACAAGTGGTTTCACTACTTTTGTGAAAGTCAAAGTCAAAATCAGTCACATTGCGACATTGCGACTGACGATCAGTCAGTCTCTCTGTCTTGGTGTCGAGCCCCAGACGTTACTTTTTAAATGAAAGTTACTGTTCTGTCCATGCGGGGCTCCCTCTCTGACGAGAGGTCGGGTTTGTAATTTGTCAGTCATAGTCGATAGTATAGCACTACTTTTGCTTAAATTTTCCTCCTTATAACACCCTTTACACGGACTGAGCAGAAAACACAGTTTCCAACAATATCCATATTGTTGAGTATGTATCCATTGACGCGGGAACATGTTTAGCGAGCCTTTGCCTAGAAACGGCTCTAAATGCTACAATAGGATATGGACATGAACTGGGTCAGCCAAAAGGAGACAGAAGACCTCAATAAATACAGGCAAATATCAAGTAGGAAAGAGGAAAATATATTTTACGGGAAAAGAGGTTAAAACATTCAGAGGAAGTGGTGAAAGGTCGAATAATAGATGACATATAATTCAAATCATCGGGCGAAGTTCAAATCTCACACAACATAGACAACAGATCACGTCATAAATCCAAAAAGCCACCCTCTAATCTTCTCTCATAAATAACCATGAAAGTTGAAATCTTTTCAGGAAAACACAGTACAGCCTCCGTGTACGCTGTGTATCCTTCCTAGGCACAAACAACTTTTTGAGAAGTTTTGTAAAATGCTAGTTAACAGAGAACGGTTTATGTAGGGAGCCAAGCACATATTCAAAAGATTTTAATCGCTGTGGTGCTGTTGGTTATTAAGTTCATCTTCATTTGGAGTTAGAGATGTACTGGGACTGGGATACTGAATTTTTTCTTTCTGTTCCCAACAGCCATATTGTGCGAGCATCGCCATAGATGCTTTCGTAAGAATTAAGTAAAATATTTGTTCTACATGTGCAACTGTGGATTGTGCAGCAAAAGGGATGGAGAAAAAACTTAATGAAAATAGAGTCTCAATTTTCTATCGCAGTTTTAGCTCTACTGAAATCGTGAAATATGTAAAATTGTTTCCCTTTACGAAATGAATATTTGTTCCTTCTCTTAGAGTCCCATTTTCATTAATGAGGTACCTCCCTTGATAGTGTCCATTACTTGATTTTTTTCCTAACATTTTTCCTTTTCTCACACGGTACTCACACACAAGTATAACATTTTACTTTTGTATTTTTCTTTCTTGTCCCATTATTCCTTTAAAGCAAAGCGGTTATTACTTGTATATGTACCACCTGCTTCAACATTAAAAACTTTGTAATTTTCTCTTTCTAATGGAGCTAACTAAGCGGTAACATTTCTTTCCTGAGATCTGCTTACAGAAACGGATGCAGTATTTGAAACTCAAGACAACGGACAATGCCCAAACTAATCTTCGTGTTCATTAGAAAATGTAACTTTCCTAAATGAGCCAGCAGAGCTCAATCGGTATCACTGCTATATGCTATAGTCAGGACGGGTTCGATTCCCGGTACGAGAAGAAATTCATCTCATTTTCGCCATTCCAAGCCAGCCAGCTTCGGGGTCCCAGCCAACCTCTTATCCTATGGATACCAGGGACCGATTTTCAGGTGTCTAGTTATCATAAGATGAAGCTGACCACTTACATCTCTCTAGAGATGAGGTTAACAATACATGGAGCTAACTTCCAAGCCCTATATATTTTCAGAACTGTGTGTTCAATAAAGAAAACTGACAACTGTAACTTCTAATGTTATCTAGTATGAAACATCAGGTACAATTGAGGTTATGTGCTTTAAATCAACCTGTCATAGCCAGAACGCAGATTTGTCTACATCATATTATTCGAGATGATTAAGGAAGAGAAATTAAGGATAAGATACAGACAAAACAGACAGTGACAAAAGAGAGAGGAGGAGAAGAACAAGGACGAGTAATAGAGGATTTGGAACACCTTGATTCAGCAAAGAAGGAAGGGATTAAGAGGGGGCAAGTAGGAGATGAATGAGAGAACGAAAAGATAAAAATGAAAGCAGACGAGAAAATCAGTAAGTAGTTGGAGGAGGTATACAGAGACAAAAGAAAAAAAGGACGGAATAGGAGAAATTGAAATTACGTAAAGAGAAACAAAAACAGATGAAGAATCCTCTGAAACATGCGTTGAATATCAACGGACTACGCTACGTTATCATCCAAAGGGGTCCTGGAGCCCACCCAGTCTCCTATCCAATGGCTACCGAGGGCCCCTTCTTAGGGGTTAAAGCGGCCAAGGCGTGAAGCTGACGACTCACTTCAAATTATGTCGAGGTCAAGGATACGTGGATCCATACATCTATTCCCTATAAGTCTTCACTGCGTAATGCTTAATTAGTTAAGAAAAGGGACATCTTTATTCATTCATCAATGGGACTACAAGCCCTTTGTTGGGCCCTGGTCTCTTCTTCAGTTTCGTAATCAGTCTTACACAGACGATAGGACACCTCGGACGAATGATCAGCCCGTCGCAAGGCAGCTACCTACACACACAACACAAACACAGTATAAACGCATATACAGGCATTCATGCATTGCGTGGGAGTCGAACCCACTATCCCAGCGGTCGAGCGAGCGAAGACATTTAAAGCCTCAGACTGTGCGGCAACTCTGATCGGCTTACCTTTACCTTGTTTTTTTTTATTGCTAGTAGGGTGGGGCTAAGTCCCTTGTACTGCGGCCACTTCTGGCCTATTGTACCAGCCCCAGACGATAGGTGAGGGTGATTGTGGAGCAATTGGTGGAATGAAGATTGGCAGGGGAAACCGAAGTACTAGGAGAAAATCTGCCCTAGCGCCACTTTGTCCACCACAAATCCCACTTTACCAGACCCGGGATCAAACCTGGGCCGCCGCGGTGGGAAGCCAGCGACTAACCGCTTGAGCTATGGCGCGGCCACTACCTTTACCTTACAAGGAGTTATATCCCAGACGACGAAACACCGTTGCGAGAACATTAAATCCTGAATGAAAAAGGAGGTGATGAGGGAGGCGGTAGAGAATGACAAAAGTTAAAAATTTGTTCTGAAAAGAACACTGAGCCTCCAGTTAAACACATTTCACACTAATCAGAGATCATGAGTCATGAGTAACAATTTTTTGTAAAGTAACATGCTTTATTATTGACAAACCAAAAACACCACCTCAATCTACAGACCTTTCTTTATTTTTCCACATAATCTCCACTTCTTTGTACACATTTCTCTCAGCGTTCTGGGAGTTTGAAAATTCCCCTTCTGTAAAATTCCGTTCCAGCCATCCGAAGACACTGAAGCACTCCTTTCTGAATTGCCTCCCTTGTCTCAAAACGTTGTCCACGCAGCTGATCTTTCACAAATCCGATGAGATGGTAGTCGGAGGGTGCCAGATCAGGGCTATATGAGGGGTGTGGAAGAACTTCCCAACCCCATCATTGCAATTGCTTCCAATGTGAGGCGAGCGGCGTGGGCCGAGCGTTGTCATGCAGGATGATGTTTCGACCCGGACGTTTATCGCGCAATGCACGACGGGACTTGTGCAGCGTCTGGACATAACGAGCAGCATTGATGGTTTGCCAAGGTTCCAGGAATTCGGCCAGAATAAACCCCTCTCCATCCCAGAAGACTGTGCCCATCACCTTCGCAGCTGATGGCCCTGTGTTTGCCTTCTTTTTTGATGGAGAATGCAAATGGTGCCATTCCATACTCTGCCGTTTCGTTTCAGGCTCAAAATGGTGAAACCAGCTTTCGTCACCTGTCACAATACAGAGCAAAAACCATCGCCTTCGTGTCGATATCTCTGCAGTAGTTCTGAGGTGATGGCTTTTTGCTGATCTTTGTGGTCTTCGGTCAATAACCGCGGGACCCAACGAGCACAAACTTTCCTATAGCCCAAGCATTCAATCATCTCCTGTACTGCGCTGTGTCCTATTCCAAGTTTTCGGGCTATTGTGTCCACATTCACACGCCTGTCATCTTCAATGATCTCATCCACTCTTTCCTTGTTGTGTTCAGTTGAGGCTGTTCGAGGACGACCGCTCCGAGGCTCATTTTCGATGCTGGTGTTCCCGTCTTTAAAATGTTTCACCCATCTTCGAACACTGCTCGCACCCATGCACACACTTCCATAAACACGCTGAAGTCTCTGGTGAATTTCCGCAGCAGGGATTTCCTCTTTCACAAGAAATTCGATGACAGCACGCTGGCGAAACGACATATCGTTGTCGGCCATTTTGTTAGGAGTGATACTGGTCGCGTGATGCAAGCTATTGACGTCACAAGACACTCAAAGTTAACACAACAGCTGGTTCCACCTACCACCGTACTCTCTTTCGTCTGCTGTTCCCAGGTTGCATGCAAAAAAAAAAGTTGCTCATGACTTTCGGTACGACCTACGTAGAAAAAGCAAACAAAACACTCACCGGTATGGTTTTGGAATCTGGCCGGTCTCAGCATGGTTCGCAAGGTTGGCAACAATGTCCTCAAGCATCTGAGAGCGCGTGCGCTCCTGCATGCGCGCGAATTTCGGCGCAGAGTAGCTGGCGCGCTCACCGTTGACGATTTTGGTGAGCAGCCATTCCCTGAACATGGGTCCCTTGTCGAACACAGATTGTTCCCAGAGGTACGGCTTGTACGCACCAACCTCATCCCTTGTCACTACCGATACCTGGAACAACAAGGGTAGTTGATGAGTCAGCGAGACCTTCCGAAACGGTGATATTTCTTGCGTCACATTCTATAAGACTCACTCACTCACTCACTCACTCACTCACTCACTCATGGAGCTGAGCCCTTCTTGGGAAGCTGCCAATTGTGCAGCTACGCAAGAACTTCCCAGTATTTTGTGGAACCCGAAGGTTCATCACCGTGTTCACAAGAGTCCTCCACTGGTCCCCATCCTGAGCCAGATCAGACCAATCACTACTATTCTATCCTATCTCTATGAGATCTCTTTCAATACTGTCCACCCACTTACGCCTTGGTTTTCCCAGTGGTCTCTTTTCTGCTGGATTTCCCACCAATATCATGTGTATATGCATTTCTCCTCTCCCCCATTCGTGCTACATGACCTGCCCACCTCATCCTCCTTGACTTGATCATTCTAATTATACATGGAGAAGCGTACAAGTTATGAAGCTTCTCATTAACCAATTTTCTCCAGCCTCCCGTCACTTCATCCCTTTTCGTTCCAGATATTATCCTCAACATACTGTTCTCAAACACCCTCAATCTATGTTGCTCTCTTAATGCATTCTATAAGACAGTAACTTAAATTTACCATGAAGAGTAGAGTCTTGTGAGTTGAAACACCGTGTAATTTTGAGATAAACTAACGTCCCCCCCATTTTCAGGGTCAATACTAAGTCAAGGAAGCTAAGCTTGTCACTTGTTTCGTGGTTGGCTTACTCTTCTGACCTGTAGACGCAGGTGATATTTTCATCAGAAATGTTAGGCTGTCTCCAAACTACATGGCGTTACAACACAGAAGACAATATTCTTCTCAGCCACTACTGTGAGAGCCTTAAATGCAACATTAAATTTATCAGTTGTTTTGTGAATCTGGTCTCTTGCATTGTGGGAATAATTACACGTTGCTGAGATCTGAGTTTTTCATACAACTGGGGGTATGGTGGCATGTGGTTTAGTAGGTGCTTACAGACATTTCAGCGAAACATGCTGTCCCCTTCTTCAGGGAAGTTGAGGCAGCATTTCACATAGGTGAATAGAGTAGGATAGAAATACGCTGTGATGTTAATTGAACCTAGCATTCCCTCAAGCGTTATCGTCTTCCCTGCCGACTCCAGCCTCCCTCCGAATCCTCCAGGAGAATTGCAAACTCAAGCCAAGGCGGCTGATACGTCAGTGATTGTAAATTTACCTGAGCCCCTCCCTAAGACTTAACAAGATTTTGGCAGCACGACGCCTTGGTGGCAGTGGCGGGACACCTCCACGCCCCCCTGTCACCACGGCAGAACACACCCCAGGGACAATCCCGGTACACATTGGATAGGAGGCTGGGTGAGCTGCAGAGCCGGTCTGGATGACGTCAACAAAATTTTTTACTCTACCAAGACTCGAACTTCGTCACCTCGGCCGTCCAGTCCGTAGCCAGTCGCAACACATTAGGGTTAACAAATCAATGAGAATGAGATCGGTTGGGCACGCAACACGCATGGAAGCCATGAGAAATAAATGTCAGATTTCAGTCGGAAAATCTGCTCCGGAGACAGACATAGATAGGTGGGGAGTATAAACAGGTCATCAAAGAAGAAGAAAATAAGAATCCGAACTGGATTAATCTGGCTGAGGATAGGGGCCAATAGTTGGCTCCTGTGAACAAAGTTCTATGTTTTACTACATGTGAGCCGTCACGTGACCGGCTGACGGGACTATTTCTTTGTGAAGGACTAGGCTCCATGGAAGTAAAAGTATTATCTCGCAAAAACGGCCCATTTCAGGGTCTCGAATTCTCTCTCCTTACGTCCCTCTTGCTTTGCTTATGGCTACTATCATACCCCATATTTGTACTACCTTCTTTCACACATGGCCGAAATTTACACCCTGAAGAAGGAAGCAGCATTTTCGTCCAAAACAGTGGTGAATTTCAAGCAGAGTACACGACGTCACATTCCAGTAGACGGCCTCCTTCACGGGCACTGGCGCGCCAGTCTGAAAGCTTAAGGAAATTGTTAAGTCAAGCGTTGGCTTCTGCTCACGTGCTTACCTCGTATCGCGTGGGCTTTCTCTTGATGCGTGGGCTGGTCCGTACGAGGATGAAGGTGTGTAGGAAATGTGACTTGATGCAGGCAGGCGAGAAGGACGTGTTATCTGCCTCCAGGAACACCACACACACAATGTCATTTCCGATGTGACGCTTGCGTTGCAGCTGAAACAACAACGAATCATGATGTGACAGGAAATGTATGCCATCTGCATCATATATTTTATGTTTTTATTTACTTTCTGGTTAGTTAATGATTGATTTAGAGGCCGTACATGTACAGGGTGTTAAAACAAGGGTTACGGGCTTTAATGGGACACAGTACTCACTTAAATGAGCAAAAGAGTCTCAGAATTACTGTTTTTTTCTTTTTCCATCGTCCGGTATTCTAGACACTAGAAAACACGATGTTTCGGAAACTGGGTCTGTTTCCGTCCTCAGGTGAGGGGGAAAGACACCTACTTTGTTGGGTCCGTTAGGGAGAGCTTGCCTCGATCACTGTTAGTTCTTTCTAAGGGACCAAACTGAGTAGGTGTTTTCTCCCTTCACCTGAGGACGGAAACAGATACAGTTTCCGAAACGTCGTGTCTTCTAGTCTCTAGAATATGAGGCGATGGAAAAGGTCCAAAAACTCAGTAATTCTGAGTATTACAGATCATCGTCAGAACCGTTTAGAATATAAAATAGTCCCAGTCAACATACGTATATTCAGAAACCGTTGCCTGCTGAGACATGGGCGATGTTCGTGTAATCGCTACAGCAGAAGCTGTATGTGTTTCCCGTGCATTTCAACTTAGCTCTCAGTTCTTCGTTGCACAGGGTCATGCCTTCTCCTGAAAATTCCTGGTTTCACTCGAACCTCCTGACAAGCATTCTATACTCGTTGCTGTAATGCCTCTAAGCCATAGAGCAGTGCTGAATACACCAAAATATTTACGTGTTTCCGCAGCCAAAAATGCAGAGGACGGAGGTCAGGAGATCGTGCAGGCCAGTTGACTGGGCCACCGCGTCCTAGCCACTGTACACCGAAAGTCTGGTTCAGGTGGCCTGACAATGCAGAGAAACTGAGGGGGTACCCCATTTTGCATGAACCACTTGTGTTGGCGCTGATGAAGAGGCACATGTTCCAGCAGTACTGGTAAATCATTCACCAAAAACACCGAAGGTACACTGAACTTGTTAGTTTGTTAGGTAAGACAACTGGTACTGAGAGTTGATTACTCAAGATGTCCGCTCAAACATTGACTCTCCCACATCTTAGGAAGCATTATTTCTGGACACATGCTGACTGAGAGTTTTTGCTCATTTAAGTGATCCCTACATACCCTTAAAAATTGTAACCCTTTTATAACACCCTGTATATCATCGAATGGTAAGCTGATCAATAAATGACGACTCAGAATGTGGAAGTAACGCAATAAATTATATTTTTATTTATATTCACATTACTCTCCTTTTCTGTTACATCAAGGTACCGAGACCGCCGAAGTAAATTAATTTTAATAAAATAGATTAAGATCAGAAAAAATATATCAATTGCTTTATCAAATTTATTTCATCAATTTTATTGAGATAAATTAATTAAACCATCGTTCAGTCCCAGAGCTGAGGTCAGAACCTGGGAGCTCCTGAAAAGCAACCAGGAGTGCTACCCGAATTCTCATAATCTCTACTGAATCGCATATTGCAAAACGCTCGTGCTGAGGTAACGTAAAGCTATCGCTGTAACAGGCCGTGGAGACCCATAGGGTTGCGAGACGTCGAGGCTCCAACAACTTCTCGACAGTCGGCTCACAGATGGCGGTGAGGTTGTTAGCCTTACGCGCCGGCAGACCGCCCTTTACCCCTAGGGAGATTCCTGGTACTCATTTCTCTTAGACGATGAGTCGACTCTAGGACCATATTGCAGCTTGAAGGACTAGGTCAACTGAAAAATTCTACGACCTCACCGGGAATCGAACCTTGACCTTCCGGCTTGTAGAATGGTGTCTCAGCCAACTACGCTACAGCGTGCCACCCCCTGACTGAGAGGAGGGGTTGACATAGATTTATTTTCAAGGCTTTGGAAGAACAGAAGGGAAAATGTGCTACACATGAGAGTTGAGATGGAAGTGAAGTAACAGCAGTAGTGAGTCACCTTTTGCGGGTCATGCTTCTCGTAGGGAAGCTGCGTGGACACGTGGAACATTATTTCTATACTTCTCCAGTTTGTGTACACAGAGTACAGCCCAGTCAAGTCGTGCACAGTGTCCAGCCCACCCTTGTACTTGTCGAAACCTGAAACAGATATATCCACTTAGGACTTCCAAGTTCTCACACCGCTGGTTATGAAGAGTTCTATCTTCTGGGGGTATAACGCCTTGTAGTCCGTTGACAATCAACGGACGTTTCGGGGGAATATTTTGCCTCCATCCTGGAACCTGAAGAGGAAGACGACACCTTTTTTCGAAACGTCGGGCGACTTAAACGGGCTAAAAGGTGTATTCCATACATTCCTTATCCCACAGTTGCCTCATTTTTTTGTCCTTGTGCTGACTGCAAAGTTTGAAGTCTGTAGAGTTTGTCGCGATTCAGACATAATACAAAAAATTGTGACGTCATCCTTCCACTTTTAGTTTTGTTCTCAACCTTGCAAAACTCATAATAAATTCCTTCCATCAGTGTGTCTGCCTGTGCACGTGAAACAATAGAGGCACCGCCAAATGGAAATTCATTAAGAAATGTTCCATCATGTGTAAAAGTAAAGGCAAAATTGTCCCCGTGTTTAACCAATTAAGTATTACGCCATGAAGGAGTATGGGGGGTTGGATGTATAAATACAAATTTTCCTCACCTCGGCACTAGTTAGAGGTGAGTGGTCAGCTTCACGCCCTTGCCGCTTTACTCCTGGGGAACGAGCCCCCGGTACCCATTATTAGCAGGCTGGGTGGGCCCCGGAGCCGGTCTGGACAACGTGGAGAAGAGAAAATTCTTGACCCTACCGGGACACGAATTCTAACCCTTCGGTTGTCCAGCCCGTAGCCAGTCGCTGTAGTGACTACGCTATCCCGGCTCCTCCTAGCGCTGTGTAGGTTGTTTAAAATCTACCGATGTTTCGGGGAAACATGTCGCTTCCATTTTCAGGATTGAAGAAACAAACAATAGACCAGCATGAAGCAGGTTCACTTTCAACAGACTCCACGGAGTTATATTCCAGAAGACAGAAATGTTTATAATGACCGCTGTGAGAACCTGAAGTCTGACATATTGATTGCTTATTTATTATGATGTGAGAACTTAATCGAGCCTTACATATTCAGTCTATCTAAAATAGGGCTCCTCCTTATTTAGAGATCATAATTTCATCTTCTTATAGTATTATCCACATCAGAAGGTCACAGATATTAATACACCATCTATAATTACTTCTGTGGAATGCATCTTTTCATTGAACTCTCTATATTTTTACAATATTATTTAAATGCAACCCAGCAGATATCCAGAGTTCTCAAAAAATGAGTGAAACATTGCCACCGATAGAAAAACGTGACGCATACGTGATGACCACATTTCTCGAGCGGTGACTTGTGCATGCAATACATTGCTAGCAAAGAAATACGTACAGGTATCTGGGCACAGAAGGGGTCCGCAATACTGTTCGCGTATCCCTCCGGGTTCTGCCAATACCAAATGCTTTCTTTCATCTGCAATCCAGCAGGGCGGTAGGCATCAAAGGCAGATACATTGACACAAGCACAGCGCAGTCACGTTTCAGTTCCCCCCTCCCCCTGCAATATTTCACGAAGGAAAACTCGCATCCCCGTTTCCTTCCTCATAAAACTGCATATGGTGAGAAGATTTGCTCCACACGTTGAGACTGTTTGTTATTATGAAGGGTAGAGGTACAAGACGGTAAGGCGGCACGAACCGCAGCGCAGAGGAATTTTCTGTATTTTGGTGCACAGGAGTTGGAAATTAAACAAAAATGTGACTGTCATACATAGGAGATGATTGTAAAAAGAGGTAAAATTATTCCTGTAACAGGCCGTGGAGGCCCACAGGGTTGTGAGAAGTCGAGGCTCCCCCATCTTATAGACAATCGCCTCACAGATGGTGGTGAGGTTGTCAGCCTTACACGCCGACTGGCCTCCATTTACCATCCAGGAAGATTCCTGGTACTCATTTCTGTTAGAGGCTGAGTCGACCCCTGTGCCATAGTGCGGCTGGATGGATTAGGTCAATCGAAAAGCGGGAATCGAAAATACAACCTTCCGGCTTGTGACTCAACCGATTACGCTACCGTGTGCCCCAAGAGATGGTTATAGTCTGGAAATTAAGGGCAAATGCAAAGGGAATAGTAAGGCTTTTATTTTCTGGCATCAATAAAATGTTTCTTTTTTCACGGTGTACATCTCGGTTCTGAGGCCCAGACACAGAAACTGAGTACTCTGAATTAATATCGAAGTTAAGAATGCATGGAGCTATGCCTCCACTCCTTCCCCAATAGCATGCATGGGGGAGTTATATAAAAGCTTCCAGATTAGACCCGGGCACCCATACAGCAGCGTGCCCCGGCGGAATAAGAGCTTCTCGCGAGTTGGAACGAGGTGCTCGACTTACCGCGCTCTTTCCCAAGTCTCTCACAATAAGGGCAGCATCGTCATTTGGCATATTTCTCGCTATCCCCTGTATAACTTTTTTATATTTACCTCTTGACTCTGACGGGGGTGATTTAATAACGGCTACTACTACTACTACTACTACTACTACTACTACTACTACTACTACTACTACTACTATTACTACTACCAATATTACTACTGCTACCACCAACACCACTACTGCTACTACTGATGCTACTACCACCACTACCAATACTACTACTACTATTTT
This sequence comes from Cryptotermes secundus, assembly GCF_002891405.2. Lineage (NCBI taxonomy): Eukaryota > Metazoa > Arthropoda > Insecta > Blattodea > Kalotermitidae > Cryptotermes > Cryptotermes secundus. The sequence continues at coordinate 3,909,644 of NW_019743656.1, forward strand.
TACTGTCTAAGTTTAAAACATGAAATGTTTCTTGTTGCCATATTTTATCCTAGCCATGGTTCTTCCAGTCCTTTTACATGTGTATATACTCGTAAATGTTACATTTTTCACTTCAAAATAAAAACTCTGATTTGTCTTAATCGAATTATTACTATTATTCAAATGATACAAATTTGTTTTTTTGTTCCTTTTTTTTTTACTCTGGTTCACTTTGTGCATGTAATTGACCTTTGTTTGGGCTGTTAAGTTGGCATGTAAATAAACCGAACTGTATGATAAATGTTGCTTTGTTTTGTCTTTCGTTTGTTCGCCTGTTTTTCTTTTGTTTGTCCCGCTGCTCGTGGTTGCTTTATAATTGGCCTTTGGGTTGCGTCAGTAGGTGCAGATGTGCACATTTCCTGCTACTAGTGCACTTCGTAGAACAGAACCTTTATTTTTGGCGAATTCTAAAAGGAGTAGGCCTATCCTGAATTCCAGGCGTATTGTAAGCTGAAAAAATTTGTAATTCCTGGCTTACATAGCACACTGATTAATATTGTAAAGTGTTTGCCTACTGAGATTCGGTTCGGATTGTTAATTGGTTTTATTAATCTACAGGTCGTAACTACAACTATGAAGAATTGTAGGAATGTTGGAGAAAACTGCATAATGAGGAGCTTCATAATTTGTACTTTTCTCCAAGTATAATTAGAATTATCAAGTCAAGGAGGATGAGATGGTGGGCANGCTGCACAATTGGCGGCTTCTGAAGAAGGGCTCAGCTCCATGAGTGAGTGAGTGATATCACCGTGTACTTTAACGTTACAGAAAGTCCGAATTTTACTCACAGAGAGTATTTAAGTGTTTCATACAATTCTCAACATTACCTTGCATTTCATTAGTCAGTTGGTCTTTATAATGCCGATGAGGCGTTTTTCCTGTGAGGCAAGAAGTAAACTTTTACTGTGTTGTTTAAATGTTAAACTGTAAGCAGAACAGTGTGGTGTACAGACGTCGCTGTTGCTAGGCAGCAGATTCTTAGTAATGCAACAGTTTGACTACAACAATGGAAACCGGGTGTTTCTACGTAGTCCGTGCCGAAATGTTATAAGCAAGGGATGAAGTCATTTGTTAGGCAGTTCTGTAGGGAGGCTGTGAATAGAGGACTTGAGCGCGTGAAATTGAAAATTTTCCTGTGTTAGAAGCCGTTAACAGGGAACGGCTGGTGACGACACAGCATGCTGGAAAATGCCTTAGCGTGTGCTATGGTGGTTTGTGAATTGTGGAGATTAGCGGTGGCGCTGTAAATGCTTACAGTACCGAGTCGTATGTATAAGTGTTCCATAAATTCATTCACGAATCCAAACTCCGTCTATAATCACACACACTGGATGACAGAATGATTTATTTTGTTAAGCTCATTTTTATGCGTTTATATGAGACTGAACATGGCCATTTGTGAAGTATAAATTAGCAGTGTACAGAATCACCTAACTTCGTAAAAATAAGTTCAACTCAATAAAAATATTCTATTCTGTTCTGTTCTGCTCTGCTCAGCTCAGCTCTGTTCCGTTCCGTTCCAATGAATTTAATTTTATTTCATCTCATTTCATTCCGTTCTGTTCTGTTCTATTCTATTCACTTATATTTTGTTCTATTTTATTCTATTCCGATTTGTTTTGTTTGCTTTTGTTCTGTTCTGCTCTGTTCTGTTCCGTTCAATTCTATTCTGTATGCTGTGTACAAGAAATTTGTACTTCAAAAGATTACGTACGAATGTAATACGTTTGGATTCATACAAGTATCCCACTAGTGATTTTCTTTGCGTATCACCGTGTAGCCACCTCCGCCTCTGGGGAGACCGCGGAATAAGAAACATCCTACTACACGTCGCAAAGAAAACAGTTCAAAATATATTTCCGTCTTCTCTTTTGATTCTAAAAATGACTCTCCTCTTTCTCACTGAACATATCTGTCAATGTATCACTGGTTCGGAAAGTGCCAGGGCCTTTCTTTGTCACGCTTCCAGCCCAGGGCTTCACTTCCCCGTTTGTGCTTCTTAAATATAACATCACTGTCTTCTGCATTTTTACGCTGTGTAGCTGGAAAGAGACGGACGTTTCGGAGGACCATATCGCCTACATCCTCTAGATTGAAAATACTCAGCTTGCCACCCGATTATGCTATTTTCCTGCTTGACTTGCTCTTTGATCCCGAAGACGGAGGTGATGTTATTCCGAAACGTCTGGCTCTCTTCCATTTATGCGATGTTACAATCCGGGACACCGTACTCTTCAAAGTCACCGCAGTGCTTAATGCTTCATATTCACAGTCATGAAGAGGCTAGAAAAACGTGGGAAACTGGGTGAAATATTACAAGAACATGATATGACAATATCAAATAATCGTTGCTATGACAATGTGGGTAGGATACATAGATGGTGTTCCAGGAAGTCATAGAATCGATCATTCTTAGCAAAAAATATATATATACAGAATGTCCCATGAGGAATGTGCCAGACTTCGGGAGGGTGTTCCTTATGTGAAAGTATGCCGACATAATCCAAAACACTTATGTCCAAAATTGAACGGTTACGGAGATAATGGCCCGAGAAAAGTGTGGTCTTCTGGCGGGTCCACGCACTGTACCTGTCAGCTGACAAGTCTTATCGATGTTTGTCCTTGAGTGTGGTGATGACGGCTCACACTAGCCGTAAGCTTATGTGCTTCCTTCAGGGTACGTTGCGGCCGCGTTGTGAATGACTGGTAGGTTAGTTGTGAGGAGTTGCTGAAATGCTTTTTGTGTTTTCACACGTGGAATATTGTTATATGCATTTTGTGTATGGATTTTGCAGTGGCAATGCACGTGCCGCTGTTGAAGAATACCAAAAGCGTTTTCCTGATCGAAGGATTCCATCTCGAAGTGTCTTTATGCGAATTCACCAGACATTGCGTTCTCTTCCGAGTGTTTCTGTGCACACTGAAGGGGAGGATGTACGAATGATAAACACACGAGAGAACATTCTTGAGACGGTTCAGAGAATTCCGCGTCATTTATTCAGGGATGAGGCGTCTTTTACCCGGGACGGTGTAAATAATTTACGAAATGTGCATACGTGGTCCCATAATAATCCACATGAGATAATGGTAACGAAATTCCAAAAGAGATTTTCTGTGAATGTATGGTATTGTGTGCTTGGGATCAGGTTGATCGGACCTTTTGTGTTTCACAACAATTTAACTGGAAACNTCAGGTTGATCGGACCGGGTCCCCAACATTACACTCAGCACGTGAGACACTACTTAGGTCAATCCTTCCCTAACCGCTGGTTAGGTCGTGGTGGGCCCGTTGCATGGCCACCGAGGTCGCCAGATCTTACGCCTCTAGATTATTACCTCTGGGGCCACATGAAGACGTTAGTCTACGAAACTAAGGTCGATTCACGAGAAGCACTGCGGGATCGTGTTTTTGCAGCGGCAGAACACATACGTCACCATCCAGGCAACATTGCTACCCAGGCCCTCATATTGCGTGCCGAAAACTGCATTGCAGCTAGCGGAGGACACGTTGAACAATTACTATAAAGCAGGTACTGTATTTTAGTACAGTTATTTAGTCGGCTTATACCAGAATGCGCAGTCAGCCATGTTAAGTCAGTGCTTGGAACCGTAAGGACAACTATGACATGGTGTGCGAATTTTTTTGTAGTTCAATTTAATGGCTTCATGTCACTCACANACCCAGGCCCTCATATTGCGTGCCGAAAACTGCATTGCAGCTAGCGGAGGACACGTTGAACAATTACTATAAAGCAGGTACTGTATTTTAGTACAGTTATTTAGTCGGCTTATACCAGAATGCGCAGTCAGCCATGTTAAGTCAGTGCTTGGAACCGTAAGGACAACTATGACATGGTGTGCGAATTTTTTTGTAGTTCAATTTAATGGCTTCATGTCACTCACAGGTTAGTTTTATGTTACGTAAATTATTAACATTACAGAATCCACATATTCCTGCCAGTTTTAATATGTATTTTTTAATCAACAAGTGTGTAGCACCTGTCAAAGTTTCATACTTTTCTGGCCATTACCTCCGTAACCGTTCAACTTTCGACATAGGTATTTTGGGTTATATCGGCATACTTTAACATAAGGAACACCCTCCCGAAGTCTGGCACATTCCTCCTGGGACATCCTGTATATATATGTGTCATATTCCTAATGGTTTCCGAGATAGAGTTATTCACTGTACAGTTCCAAAATTGTTGATATGAATGAGATATTACCTACTGTTTCTAACACAGGCATTTAACGTTCAAGTGATTAAATTAGTACAGTTCACCTAGTGTAATATATTTTCGAAAATTCCACAGTCAACATCAATGCACTTTGCAGCTCGTGTGAAGACATGGCATGTTGCTCATCTGCATAGTGTACAGTGAACTGTACAGTGAAGTAGCTCTATCTCGGAAACCGTTCGGAATAGGACACATGTACATATACACTTTTTTGCTTAGAATTGCCGATACTGTGATTTCCCAGAATACTGACCCTCCTGGTACACTCTGTATATATGAAGTAAAGATGAAATTAATGTTTCCCTGTACTTAATAAATTAACCACAACGCCATTAAAACGTAAGGGGAAGCGAAGGTATATCTCCACGTATTTTAACCTTGATAATAGATGAAGAGGACGGTTATCTTTACGCCCCAGCCACTCTATCTACGGAGATACTGCCCCCGGTACCCATGGTATAGAAGGGCTGGATGGTCCTCGGAGCTGGTACAGGCGCTACGGAGAAAAGAAACATTTCTTGTCCTTGTCTAGTTCAAAGCCTGGTTGTCGTGCTGCTTTAGCTATTCCTGCTCTGACATGTATGAGAAGTGGACACACTACGAAACGGAATCAGTACTACAAGTACGAGAATACCGAATGCAGCATCCCAACACGAGAAATGAACACAGAGAATATTCTGACGTATAATGAGCTCAGTGGAATTATTAAAGGTGACATTCAAAAAGACATGAGACCAGACTCAGAATTAAGGATGCACATTGGCTTTCGAAACCATCCCGCAAGCATTAACCTTTTAAATCTCTGCTTTAACATACCAAAACTCTGCATTCTGCCCACAGGATGTACGAGTATTTGTATGTTGCGTGTGGTTCTCACAATAAATAGGGACTGTTTCCCCATACAACATTAACCGTTTGGACTCTGTAGCGGAGATCTAATGTGTTTCCTGTGAGGTATGAACCGAATCTTTGTAAATTATTTAGAAGTTCTGTCTCTAAAGCGTTAAAGCGAAACATTTGCGGTAGGAGGCTAGAACAAGTAACGGAATAGAAACATCTCAGATTAGGTCCCTGAAGTTGACGCTAGATGTCGCACTAGTGGTCAAGACTAGAAGGGTTAGAAGGGAACGGGAGGAAACAGAGAAGACAGTACAAAAATTGGACAACACATAAACTGGAAGGAAGAAACTGAGAAAATCACCCCTGAACGGTCACGGTGGCAAGGATATAACAAAAATCTAGCTGGAAGTCGTGTTCCAGGTCGACCTAGGAAGAGACGGAAGAAAGAGTTTAATAAGTCTCGGAACAAGACTCTGGAGCCTTTCTTGCTACCACAGAAAATAAAGTTAAATTAAATGACTTATGATTACGCTGTTAACGGTATTAAAAATTGCTGTTGTCTGGGATGTTACGCCGTCCAGTTTGGTATTTTTGAGGAGCCTAATTTCTCCATCAGTTCATTTGATATCTCTTTTGTCCTGAAGGGTAATTGGGTCTATGTAAACAAATGTTACAGGCAAAACTATTTCCACAGGGCCAAGCTAACCCGTCACAGACACCTAGTGCTGAGCTATATCCCCACACCCCATACGTCTTCACGGCGTGTCCATCACAGATGGACAAGTTTTGACCAGTATCAGTAGCCATGGCTCGGGCTGGTAGTCGCCGGGTTCCCACTGCGGCGACCCGGGTTCCATTCCGGGTGAAGTCATGAGGGATTTGTGGTGGACAAGTGGCACTGGGGTAGGTTTCCTCCAAGTATTTCAGTATCCCCTGCCAATTAACATCTCACCATCTATTTGGTACTCATCTATCATCCGGGGCTGGTGAATAAAGTCAATTAGTGGCGAAAGTAGCAAGTGGACTCAGTCGCAACCCACCCTAAAGTAATGCTATCCCTGTAACAGGCCGTGGAGGCCATATGTTTGTGAGACGTTGAGATTCCCGTATTTTCTCTAGACAATCGGCTCACAGATGTCGTTGAGATTGTCAGCCTTACGCACCGACCAAACTTTACCTCCACGAAGATTCTTGGTACTCATTTCTGCTAGAAGCTGAGTCGAACTAAGTGCCATAGTGCGGTTGGAAGGATTAAGTAAAAAAAGGTAAAATTGTCCCTGTGCTTAACTAATTAAGCACTACCCTACGAAGACGTACAGGGGAGTGGCTGTATAGACCCAAGATTTCTTGACCTCGGCACTAGATGGAGGTGAGTGGTCATCATCACGCCCCGGCCGATTTACCCCCGGGAAAAGAGCCCCCAGTACCCCTTGGATAGGAGGTTGGGCGGGGTCCAGAGCCGGTCTGGACGAGATGGAGACTGAAAACTCTTGACCATACCGGAACTTGAATTCGGACCCCTCGGTCGTCCAGCCTGAAGCCAGCCACTATACTGACTGAGCTATCCCGGCTATGGAAGAATTAGGTCAACAGAAAAATCATCGGGAATCGAAACCACGACTTTCCGGCTTGTAGCATAGTTCTCAAGCAACAAATTTACCGCTTGCTCAAAGCTAAGAAATAATAATAATAATAATAATAATTAACCGCCCGTTAAAATGGTCAAGTCAAGGAGGATGAGATGGGCAGAACATGTAGCATGAATGGGGGAGAAGAGGAATGCATATATGACATTGGTGGGAAAGAGACAACTAGGAAGACCAAGACGTAGGTGGGTGGACAGTATTAAAATGGATCTTAGAGAGATAGGGTGGGGTGGTAAGGACTGGCTTGATCTGGCTCAGGAGAGGGACCAGTAGAGGGCTCTTGTGGGCAGTGCAATGAACCTTCGGGTTCCAAAAAATGCTTGGAAATTCCTCAGTGGCTGCACAATTGGCGGCTTCTCAAGAAGGGCTCAACTCCATGAGTGAGTGAATTAACAGCCTGAGCTATATGGTGCGGAAGTTACCCCACGAAACTGGGAGGGGAGAAACTGGCTCAGGTCGGAACACGTGCCACTGATATTACCGTGCAGACTGGTTAGTTAATTTGAGAACTCACCCTTAAGGCGCACCTTGTCGCCTAAGATTTGCAGAAACTCCTCGAACAGGGGACTGTTGTCATTGTTGTCTAGGATTTCCTCTTCCGTGTACTGACCCTCCTTCACGTAGATAACTCCAACTTTCAGTTCTGACTTTATGAAGACCTGCACAGACAAACACAAGCCCGTTACACCTGAGGTTCTCACAGCCATGACTGCAGTATAAATTCTGCGACACGATGCCTTCTAATCTTTTAGAAATTTATCTACATTTCGGAGGAACCTACTATCTCCATGCTCGAAGTTTAAATCTCAGCCACGATCCGCTTGTTTGGTTTACTTTTCGACCCCGAATATTGAGACAGCGGACTCCTTCGAAACGTCGATAAAACTTCTATCCGACTACATGGCATCAAATCTCAGAATACAGTACTACGCGTACTTACACTGCGTCTCCATTAAGAGATGGACTGGTTAACGTAGTTTAGAGGGTAGCTTTCGATTTGTCGTTGAATTTTTTCTATTGCTAGTGGGGTGGGACTAAGTCCCTTGTACTGCGGCCAATTCTGGCCTATTGTGCCAGCCCCAGATGATAGGCGAGGGTGATTGTGGAGCAATTGGTGGAATGAAGATTGGCAGGGGAAACCGAAGTACTCGGAGAAAACCTGCCCCAGCGCCACTTTGTCCACCACAAATCCCATTTGACCAGACCCAGGATAGAACCTGGGCCGCCACGGTGGGAAGCCAGCGACTAACCTCTTTTATCGTTGAATTATACGAAATACACGGGATATAAACGCTCTGTGGACAGACTGTATCCTGCTTATGTAGTATGAGAAAGTACTGTGATGCCAGAAAATGGATTTACATGTTTTCAGCACCCCTCAATATGGGAAAATGTTTTTTGGAAAGTCATATATATGTATGTGAGAGACCAGAATATCTCAGAGAGTATAGCGACTGACTACGGAATGGACGGCCGAGTTTCGATGCCTGGAAAGGGCAAAATACTTCTATTTTCTCCACAGCGTCCAGATTGGTTCTGGTCTCCTTCTATCCAGTTAATACCGGGGATTCCTTCGCTGGTGATAATGTAGCCGAGGTGTGAAGCCGAAAACTCATTTCCAACTAGTGCCGAGGTAGAGAATGCTATACCTTTTCATGACGTGGTACGTAATTAATCAAGAACAGCGACAACTTTAGCCCTTCTATCTTTATCATGTGTGTACACCAGTACGTATTTATTGTTATATGACGCCTGAAAGCCGAAATAGTTGAGGCAGAATAGATGTTCCCTACTTGAAAACGGCTCGGTAAACACGTTCCTGAGGTAATGAATACGCAAGCAACAATGGAGAGATTGTTAGGAAACGGTGTTTTCTGTTAGGTCAGACTCAAGGGTGTATAACGAGGATCCCACGCCAACTGAGCGTTATTTGAGAATCGGTAGTTGGCTGATAATTGAGGGATTGAGAATTAGTTGAGAGCTGTGTGCAGTTAAGCTCTGCAAGTGATGATTCAGAAGAGATGACGATCCAGTTCAGTGTGTCAACGGTAAGGATTTAAGCCGACGCTGTTAAAATCCGTCGCTAGGAAACGGCTAGTGGAAATTGTAATTGACTGAGAACCCTAGTCTGTATATGGCTTTTATCTTTAAAGTGTAGCTATTTGTTGTGAGTGTATACTGTAAGTGGTCAATAAATCCAGTATCCAATCCGAAACCCCATTGACAGCCACCACATAATACGTGACAGTATGTACGTATGTATGTATGTATGTATGTATGTATGTATGTATGTGTGCAGTGCTCGCGCCTGATCGGTTGGTTGGATTTTGTTCATACTTGGTACCTAACAATTCATCCATAACAGGTGGGTGCTCGATAAACGTGAACTTTACAGCTGCAAAGCAAAGACTCCAACAACACAATTATGAGTCACTGAAAAATTGCTTTAATAACACTGATTAAATTTCAGTAATTTCTGGAGACCATCTCCCCACATAAAACTGTATAGACGGTATCAATAGGAAAATAATTATACGCCCTCTAGCGGCTCAGACACGAAACGTTAATTTTCTCGAAAACAGCCCGACCGATTTTCATTAAATTTCCGTCATCTATAGAGGGGGACAGCCGTGATATGTTAAGTATGTAGGCGAAATTATATGAAATGTATTTATACCGATTTTTACATTTTCATGCCAGTGGTGCCTTTAGTTACCGCCATCATTTGAAAAGTTAAGCACAGAAACAGTAAAAGCAATTCAATGACTGTCCAAAACTCAGAGTGTCTTGGATTACTAAGTCAGAAAGATATCGTAGCAAATGCATGTCCTGCTCGACGGATCAGATGCAGGGGAACGACAGAAATGAAAGATCAACTTACGGCTTGAAGGTCTCTCTCTCCTTGCACGTGGAAACATACAGAAGCAATGCTCAAAGAAGAAACAGGGAAATATACAGTGCTCGCAAGGGGAATTAAAGCCATGAAGTTTCCACATAAGAGTCGCTTTATGTCAGTAATAATAATAATGAAAAAGGTAAAAAGGGTAAAGCTATCCCTGTAACGGCCGTGGAGATCCATAGCGTTTTGAGAGGTCGAGGCTCCCACATTTTCCCTAGACAAACGGTTCACAGATGGCGGTGAGGCCTTCAGCCTTACGCGCCGTCCGCCCTTTATCTCCTGGAAGATCTTTGGTACTCATTTCTGTGAGAGGCTCAGTAGACTCCAGGAACATAGTGCGGCTGGAAGGATTAGCTAAATTAAAAAAAAACACCTAATCGGGACTCGAACCCGCGACCTTGCTGCTTGTAGCATAGTGCCTCAACCAACTATGCTACCGCGTGCCCACCACAAATAATAATAATAATAATAATAATAATAATAATAACAACAACAACAACAACAACAACAACAACAACAACAAGAAGACGTGATCCCATGAGGTTATCGAAAACAGGAACATTTCTGAGAATCTACATTAAAACACATAAATCAATACCGAACTGAACTATCATAAAGCATGACGAAGTTGAGATTCTCAGAGCGCTGACTTCTGAGATGTAACCCCGTGTAGTTTCATAGAAGTTTACCGACGTTTCGGAGCAACTACTACCTTAATCTTCAAGGTTGAGGAATAAAATGAACGATAGCAAGCGAAGGATACCCCGGTAACCTCTCCGAGATTCAAACCGAACACCTCGCGAATATAAACCACAAGCTTTACTGTTTAAGTGAACCCTTTTTTCTGGGGGTAGGGGTTTGATTCTCGGCAGTGGATGAGATACTATCTGTTACACAGCGTCCAGACCGGCTCTGGGATTCACCCAGCCTCCTATCCAATGAGTATCGGGGACTCTTCCCGGAGGGACAGAGTCACCGGAGCGTGACGCTGACTACTCCTTTACCATACAGAACCAGGGTTAAGAATGCGTGGAGTTATACCTCCATACTATTTTTGATTGCTAGATTCTTGGCTTACTTTTCGACAATGAAGATGGAGGCAATGTGTCCCTCCGAAACGTCTTTGAACAGCCGCACTACACGGCGACATATCCAGAGAATAGTAATATTCAGGAATCACTGATACCTGTAAGCATCGAAACCGCTATTTAAACTACAGCTTACATGGTTCTTTACCAGTACGAGTAACATGGGTACACACAAGGAGTTCTCTCTTCTGGGATATAAAGACGCGCAGAGCTTTGCTTGCTAACTGCTTCACGCTGGTTTCTTTCTTGGCTTATTCTTCTGCCCAGAATATGGTGGCGATATGTTCCTCCGAAAAGTCAAATCCTGTATGTGAACAACCGTATTCCGGCGAAATATCGGTCTATTTCTATTCAGAGGGTTACTATAATCACCACAAGGTGATTTATTTCCATTATTGATCTAACAAGATAAATACTAGGGAAAGGAAGTGAGCAAGATAAACTCACTTTGCAAACTCTTGCCCCAGGGAGGTTAAGAAAGTCTTCAAAGTGTCTATAGGTAAAAGCATTCTGTAATTCCACCGCCTTCTATATGTCTCCGGCCTTGATTCTCCCCACTCAGCAAACCCCTTACGTTTCCTCACGAATGCAACTGATCACAGAGGGCTCTGTATGTCCTCGCACAGTAAAGGTACAGAAATAGGACTATATGGTAAACTTAATGTTATTGGCCCCTTTTTTCGTTGCGCACACTCGTTTGTTGGAAATTGGAGTTCATTGCCAGCGTTGACACGGGAGCCGACAGGAGTTGGGGGGGGGTTAAGCGAGGTATTTATTCTATCGTTGGATTTTCGGAAACAATCAAAATCTAAAAAGGGGAAGGAAATATACCAAATATTAATATGAAACATTTAAATTATAAAAAGGTTACGTACCGTGAATACTCTATAGTGATCGCTAAATACAGTCTTAAATGGCTTAAAATTAATTTTGAGAGGAAATTTCCTGGCCCATTTCCTTTATACATCTGCCTGCCCCACCAGCCTTGAAAATAATTCTTCGCTGTGACCGAGGATATGAATATATCAGTATAGTCTAGCCAGCATAAATAAATCTGTGTAAACTGTTGGTCGGATCTTCTTTACAGCGTATCCATGGAAACCATATGCAAAACTTATCTGTTACTTAACGATAGGCTCAATAGACGACAGCAATAAAGTGTAGCCTTTCAATCGGCATTACAGTTTCACACCTTGGTGTTATATGTGGGAAATGTATAATTTTCCCGTTGTCTTTTCAACGGGAATTGCACTATAAAATTTAATCAATATGATAGGCGAAACTACAAGAATTCAAAATGTCATGTTGTCCAAATCTCGACAAATATCACCCGAACCTGTCTGTAAATATATACACGGGATTAAACCGGCTCATGAAAAAGTCAAATAAATAGAGATATGGATTAATTTACTCCCGTGTTTAATCACTGCACATGTCATGCAGGTTACCGTGGCGGTAAAGCTCTATGCTTGCATTCGAGAGGCTCTTGGTTTGAATCCGAATTCTGAAGAATGTTTTCTGTCGTTTTCCCCAGCGTCTTCAACTATATGACTGGATATTTCCTAGAGTAAACCACGGTCGCTTCCTTCTAAATTCTTTTCAGTTCATCTGTCATCCTACCCATTCGACTGCAATACTGACAGACTCATAAAGTGATCCACAGAAAATGAGCCATGGATTCAGTAGGTGCCGGTTATTTTAACTGGACTCTGTACGTCGGCGTGTGAGATCCCTACACATGACAACATTTGAATACGACGTTCCAATTGAGGTTTACAAACACTGAAGTTATCTCAGCACATCAACAAGCAGCAATTTGAGATACTGCTTGCTAACGTAATGCACCAATCTTGGCTTGAGTATACCTTCCAGGCGCTTCGTGTTTCTACGTAAAATCCTCGCGGATCTCGGACCTGCACGAAACTGCGGAACATAATCCAGAAAATTCCGAGAACTGCTTTAAAAAACAAAAGCCTTGCGCTTGCGTAAGTACTGTTACAGTTCCTATCAGTCTCTCTACTTCTGCTTCTTCTTATACCTATTAAACATCTTCCAAAACAACGATACGACGGCAGTGTTCATGAATATTGAAACTTCTTACCATCTACTTCTGGATATTCGCATGTTTCTATGTCCTTTATACCTCTACTAAATTATGCAGTCTAATTTCTTTCATCTCATTAGCATATAATTTTTAGTTTCAGTAGTATAATTGTCGAGATTTCAAAGACGGCTTTAGAAGAAAAACTTGAAGAAAAAACCCAATAGGAAGATCTAGGGCTATACTTAAGGATAATACTAAAATGAATTTAAAAATAATGGGTTGTGATCTAGTTTTATATGTTTATTTTATTCCGTCACCGCAATAGGTATTGTCACGTGTAGGGTCGAACGAGTGAAATAACGGGTTCTAGTTGGGATGGTTGGAATTATTAGCACTTCGATTACACACACACTCTCTCTCTTCTTACTTACATCTAATATAGCCCTATCGCTGATTTACACAATTTACAGTTCAATGTTGTACACGCATTAGGAATCTCGGTCTTCACTAGTCGTCTCCTGGCAACGGATCTCAACACAGAAACTAGCGTTTCAAATCTCCATGAAATCTTCTTGTCTTCAACCACTCTGTACTCCTCTGTCCTAATCTGTACTGAACACATCTTCACAATTCTAAGGGCATGCTCCACTCTTGTTCTTGTATTGTCAAGTGCTCTGCACCCTCCTGAACTCTTCACTTATCTAAGCTAAAAAAGTCTTCGTTACATACGCTGCGCATGGACGACATAAAAAATTCTATTGCTGCGTAGCACAGACCACACAGAAAACAAGTCACGTGATAGCTATCTCGTCACTCTATCGGCGCGCTTACCGCTGCCTAGCAACAAGCTATAAACATTCGTCCTATTGTTGCGTGCGTGTATTGCCGGGTGTTTATTGAGCCGTTGCATGAAAGTGCGTTCACATGTCGCAGTATTATGGACACACAATTCATTCATCGTTTCTTCCAACATGTTTCGACTCATTAGGCCATTATCAAGTATTTTACTTCTTTACATTCACCTGTATTCGTCTGCTAGTATTACTGCATTGGTCAATCTTTACATATTCGTTTACTGCTTCTGTCAGTAGCATGAAATGTCGTTATACATATATATAAAAGAGGGTTCACCTCTAAGATCAAGTAATGGTGACGCAACAAAGTAAAAGACATTTCACACATAAAATATGACGCTTAGTTGTAATGTTTCTAGATTTATCTGGCTCACTGTAGGGGCCGATGGCGGGCTCTTGTGAACACAATCATGAACCTTCGAGTTACATAAAATGCTTGGAATTTTTGGAAGTAACTGATGACATTATTAGTTTCTAAAGACGGGTTCAGTTCCATGGACTTACTGAGTGAGTTAATGGATTATTTATATGTTCAACCATATCCTCGCCGATCACTGTGGCCGTGCTGTCTAAGGCGCGTATTCTACTGAAGTATTCGAAAATTGGAATCATGGGTTTGAATCCCAGTCGATGCATGGATGTCTTTCAGCGTTGTTTGTCTATGTTACACTGCATGGGTTGCTGCTTTGCGGTGTGGGCCAATCCCCAGTCCAAGGGCCGTACCAAATTCATGCATATGTGCATTATGTGATGGTTTACACAGCGGGGAGAATTATACTCATAATAGCTAGATTTGTTTCACGTCTCGGTTGGTAGACCTGCTATTCCTGCCTTTCATTAAACAACACGACATTAACACGTATTGAGGAACAGAGGTATAGTTCCACGAGTTCTTGACTAGACGGAGCTATACCTTCTCACAGGAAGCAATAGACAAGATGATATTGCAATGGTGAAGTCCAGGACGACGTGATGGGTGAGGCATGTAGCACTCACGAGACTGAGTGTACCCAAGAGAACAAAAAAATCTTGGTTCCGCCGAGAATTGAATCCCAATTCCTCGGCCTCCCAGCCCCTCAGCTGATTGACTCTCTCAATGGAGTTGAGTCCTTCTTAACAAGCTACCAGTTGTTCATGGGGCCAGAAGGTTCATTACCGTATTCACAACAGTCCATAACACCCGATCTCATTTCTTTAAGATCTATTTTAATATTATCGTCCCATCCACGTCTAGGTGTTTCTAGTGGGCTCTTTGCTTCTGGCTTCGCCACCAAAGCCCTGTAAACATTCCGCTTCGCCTCCATGCGTGTTTCATGTCCTGCCCATCTCATTTCCTTGACTTGATCATTTTATGGGGCTCTAATATGAAGCTTAAGTAAGTGGACCTGCCTTAGTCACTCATGTCGAGGAAATGCATCGCAATAACGTTAGACGTAAATAAGGCATTTAATGGAGAGAAGAAGGCGCGCAGTCAGGGTGCGGGGCGATGCGTAGCCCATGAGAAATTTACGTTTCAATGGCTTCACACTCCCCGTAGAATGAAACGGAGAAAAGGACAGCGGATGGTACGGATAAAGATGGGAATGTAGATGAAAATTTGGCTACAGAAATAACAGAGAGAGTCGGGAAAAGGAGGAAAAGCAACATAAAAAGACAAAAGGTTAAGCGGAAACATCAAAAGAGAAAAACAGACGAAGATGCAAGTAAAGTGAAAGAAATAGACGGAGATTGAACGAGATAAGTAGCAAAGGTAATAGAAATAAGGGAGATGGCAAATAAATAAAATGATAAGCAAAAGATCTTGAAGAACAAGTGCTTAAAAAGAGTAAAAGAGAAATATACAGGACTATCCAAAGAGGAAGGAATTAGATGAGAATTGAATGACAGGAATAATGAAGTGAGTAAGAAGAAGAAACACAAACGAAAAGAATATGAATGAGGAAACAAGGGTTAAAAGTGAAGGCCGGAAGATATATAAAACGAGGAGGAAATGGGGCAAAGACAAACAGAAAGAAGAAAAAAGACAAGCATGAAAAGGAAATAAGACAGTAAGAAAGAGAATGAAAGACACAAATATCTAGAAAAAATAGGAAATTACGTTAAAAAGTGATATGAAACAAAGAAAGTAAAAACACAAAAGGACGATAGGACATAATAGGAAGGATGAACAGAAGCATACAAAGAAAAGAAAACGAAAGAGTAAGCTAGGAAGAGCAAAAGGAGGAAATTGTGGATCAACAATAAAAAAGGAAGTTACAGAAAGATTGGAAAATAAATGAAAAAGTTCGTAGTAAGGAGATAGGCGAGGAAATAAGACGGGAAATAAAACTACGATAAGGGGAACAAAGGTTATGAAGTAAGGGACTTCTCTGTAGAGAGAACGTGAAGAAATCAATATGAAACTAAGAGGAGAGAAAAAAAATACGTAACACGTTAATAAAATGTTATAGCCTACTAGACGTGACAATGGTTAAAAGGTACCGAGGCTTCGAGAACCATCTGTGTCTCCATTATCAGGGTCTAATTTTCCAACTGACACGGATGACAACCCGAGCAGATTTCATTAACCACAGGCGCCGCGTAAGCTTCGGCTCTTACGCAATACGTCTTAACCGTAACAGGATAACTGAGCGGAAGTAGAGAAGCGGAACAGGCTGCTCTCAGGGCGGAGATGATATATGTGTACAAAGTTTTAGACGGGAAACATCAAGACTGGGTACTAAGATCATACAGGGTTTCTGGAATGTAGCTCTGTGTGATCTAGTATAAGTTTACCGTCGTTTCGGGGAAAATTATTCGATCCTGTAGACTGAGGCAATGTGTACCTCCGAAACGTCGGCAAATGGCTCCATGCTCCCCAAAATAATATCCCTCAATACTAAAAGTGATCTAAAGAAGTTAGATGGGAATGAATGCACTAGATCCCTGTAAGGATAACGTCCAGAATGAGTAAGATTACGTAAAATGCGGCGAATTCCTTGGCTGCCTGAGCGACAATCAGAGTCTCAAGCAGGAAAGTCTTTTACGGAGATGGTAAAGCTATTGTCAGGCTGATAGCGGATGGTGGTGACTAGTTGGAGGAGGGGGCAGTGGAGGCCGTCCACACCGCGAGTTGTCGCAGTGAATTGAAAACCACTTTCAGCACTCGCTCGGACAGTAAATGCGGTTAGATCGAGTTACTGTCGCGACGTGCCTTGTATCACCTTACTGATGCGGCAACTTCTCCAACATATCTTTGACGCGTGTTGCCTACGTATGGCGTTGCAGACGTTAGCAAGTAAAGCATCGACAGCAAGACGAGAAGAATTACGTTAAACCATACGCAAGACGTTGCAGAGTCTCAGTCAACTGCATCAGCGAGAGAGAAAGTGCATATATTTATCTTTCTCTTCGGTAGACTTGCCGACTTTTCGGAGGGAAATCCAAATTTAACTAAAAGAAGAATAACAACGTATGGACCACCGCGAAAGCTTAATATCGGTAAAACAGTACAGATATTGCCAACGGTAAACAAATTTTGCTTTATAGATTCATAATTTCAATATTTAGACCTAGTAGATCCGGAATAGCTCAGTCGGTACAGTGATGGGCTACGAGCAAAACGGTCGAAGAACTGTGGTTCGATTCCCGATAGTCGACAGAGATATTTCTCTTCTCTACGTCCTCCAGACCGGCTCTGGGTGCACCCAGCCTCTTATCCAATGAGTACCGGTGTCTGTTCCCTGTAGGTAAAGCGGACTTAGGATAGGGAGGAATGAAGGTCTCTTGTGAACACGGCAATTAACCTTCTTGTTCCACAGAATGCTTGGAAATTGCTGAGTACTCAGCAACTGGTAGTTTCTCATGAAGGACTCGGCTTCACGGAGTTAGTTAATTCGTCATATTTTTGCGTTCCTTACGTCCCCCTCTTGCTGTTTTGCCTCCTTTTGTTCCAGCCTCCATGCGACGCCCGTGTAGTGGGCCCATCCCGGCAGAACCGCAAGGACACGGCGTGCATCATTACCTCGGGGTCAACAAACCGTTCCGCACGTGCGACCTCCCGATGCGCTTTGATCGATTTTCATAAGAAGGGCCTCCTCCCGTCAGATGGCAGGGCTGTACAACAGTGCCACCTGTTGGATATACGTCATGATGTCGATGGTAGAGCCACAGGTGGCGAGCGATTGAACCTGTTGGATGGATGCGCGCGCCGTGTTTACTGTTTACCTAGTATTCATTACTCGGAGAGAACACGCTTTTCACACAACAAAACATGTTAGGGCAAGGTCTGAGAATCTCCCATGTTCTCTAGTTGCCAGACTTCTATCTAGAAGTCAGTAATGCATCCGAAAGGTAGTGCGACCGGCCATATCGACTCAGGTTTTCCTAGTTTTTTTTTTGTCTTTGAGAAAATTTTAAAATCGCTGCCAACTTTTCAAGTTGCTACAGCGTTCCTCTCTTGCAGCCCTTCTTACTTATATTCATCAAATTGAAACCTCATTCACATCAAAGCCAACAAAACTATTTTTGCGAATTACACATTTCGATGGGGGTAGGCAGTAGCTTAGTTAGCTGAGACACTATGCTACAAGCCAGAAAGTCGCGGGTTCGATTCTAGATGAGGTCATTGGATTTTATTTTTCATTTGTCTAATCCTTCCAGCCGCACTATGGCCCTGGGGTCGACTCAGCCTCTAACAGAAACGAGTACCAGGAATCTTCTTGGGGGTAAAGGGCGGCCGACGCGTTAAGATTGACCTCTCCGACATCTGTGAGCCGACTGTTTAGAAGAAGTGGGAGCCTCTAAGTCTCACAACGCTATGGGCCGTCACGGCCTGTTACAGGGATAGCTTTCCCTTCTTTTATACATTTCGACGTTAATTCAGAAAATCAAATCCCACGGCCTTTCTCTCGAACCACTGTTTCTAACCATCATAACGGTTTCAGGTCCTCCTCACTCTCATCAGAAGGACGAGGGGGCGAAGCCTGGGAACCTTCTAAAAACTGATGCCCTTTTTTCCTCCCCATAATAAAGTGTCTCCCAAATCTCCCCTGACTTTTCTCTCTTAACTATCCTTCTGCTATTCCTTCTTCCTTTCACTCTCTCCTTTATACTGTTCCTCTGTTTTAATTCACTTTTGCAACTCAAATCCATACCGACTCATTTCTTTAAAATTCATTTCAATATTATCCTCCCATCTACGTCTAGATCTTCCTAGCATCTATTAGTTCAGTTTCCTTGTCAAAACACTGAATGAATTCTATTCCATGCGTTCTACATCTCCTGTTCACCTCATACTACTTGATTTGATCATTCTAAAAATATCTGGGCGATGGTAAAATTTAGAAGGGCTCCATCATTAAATTCTCTCTAACCTTCCCTTATTTGATCTCTCTTAGGTCAAAATGTTCTCCTCAACACCCTCCTGTGATGTGAGAGATTCTGGTCTCTGTCGCGGGTGACTTCGTCTACAGTCCCCAGTTACCCCTCCTTTGTAGACACATAAATGTAGTGACGTACGGTGTCATGGCCTGAAGTACCAACACCACTCAGTTTAGGTTCCTGAAAATTGTGTTTGGTGACTAGCCACGGGGTATGCATTGGTAATTGTATTTATAGGATTCTTACAACTCGTAACTACAAATAATTATAATACTTTCACAAATTCACACACTTAACAGTTAACTATAACACCCGCTAAGCCTTCTTAGTTCGTCTGCGCTGACTGTCGTCTAGTAACGGCTTCTAACAATGTAGATTCCTTAGTTTCCGTGTTCGACTACTCCACTTACTGCATAAATTTTTATAATGTATGGCCGCTGTTCAAATGAAACCCGTTCGCTACGTTGCTCGGGAATACAGCTAGTCGCCAGTGATCACGTAGCTGTGTGCATGACATATAAATAGATCGATCACAAGGTAAGCAACATAACGGGCCGTTAAAGCCAACGGGAGGAGAGTGACACGGTTAAATTCCAGGGTTCCAGGTGGTTAATCCGACCAAACAGGACCAACGGGTTGTCATTCATTTCTATCAGGGTCCATGACATCACCGCAGAGGGTTATTGTGCATCCCTCCAGGACTTTCGTGCCATCATCAAGAGAAAGCGTCCTTGTATGCTTAGGGGTATCACACTGTTTCCCGACGTCCATGTGGCCCGCAATGTCAAGGTCGCTGTGCCCTCGTCACTCTCCTCCTGCATGTATGTTACTTCAAGTGGGAAGCAGTCATCAAGGCAGCGGTGTCTCGTCGCCTGCTTCAAAGATGAAGGGGAATACTTTTAACGGTCTACACTCATCTCGCCCAGAATTGTCTTCGAACGGTTTTCGGTTGACAGGTCTCATAAAACAAATGGCATGAGCACGAATTCTACATTTACTTGTGTTTATGATGACGGAAACTAAGTACTGGAATTAGGGATGCGAAACTTCTTCTGGAAGTATATAGTACCTATGTTGTATAATTAATTAATAAATTACTGGTTTAACACCCGTTTCGCCATTTGTTACATAAGCCCTATTCCTGCTTTTTCTCGTGTTAATTTCCAGTCCAACATGTTATAGAACAATGCGTCGATGCCAAAATTTACAGCCGTCTCCCAGGAATAACACGCATAAACGTTCAATCGTAAACTTCCTCCAGCATTGCAGTGCACTTCACATATCCACATCAAAATGTGACCAGTGGTCACAGAATACACGCGATACTCCGATACAAAAGACTACTATCTGTCTATTGACCAACTACTTATCCCACGTCCATTCGACATGTTGACCCTCGACAGTTCGTTGCTTTGGTGGCCCGAAATTGCGTAATGACAATGAGAAATCTAGAGATTCAAAACTTTTTTCCTTATGCATAAATAGAAGGATAGTATAGCTAACTTCAACATACGTATCGAAGTATTTACTTATTTATATTTCATAACCTCGCCTTTCGCAGCTCAGATAACATGGCATTAAACGATAATCAGAAAAGTATGATTTGGGAAAGATGTATTAGGAAGAGATATGAACCTGGGATCTCCCAGGAGTGTCATCTACTCGACCCTTGAGTCCGACTGAAGCATGTTAAAACACTTTAAGTGCTGAATTTTTTCCAAATAGAACTTGTATATACAAATTCAGTTCGTACCTCACAGGAAACACACGAAGCCACTTAGTTCCAAATACAAGGTCCACCCATTCCGCTGAATGCGTGCTGTTGGATACTATTATAGCATGGCTTCCTTGGAAGGGCACTGGGAAGACGGACAACAGAGTTTAAGGAGAAATCAGTCGGTGTAACGACTGGTTACGGACAGGACGGCTGGGGGGTCAGAGTTCGAGTCCCGATAAGATCAAGAATTTTCTCTTCTACACGTCGTCCAGACCGACTCTGGTGTCCACCGAATCCCCTATCAAATGGGTACTTGGGGCTCATTCCCCGGGAGTAAAGCGGCTGGGGCGTGAAGGTGGCCATTCACCTCCAACTAGTGCCTTGGTCAAGAAAATGTGGATCTATACATCCACTCTCCCATACGCCTTCATCGAGTAGTGCTTAATTAATTAAGTACATGGGTCAATTTTGCCGTTACCTGGGCTTTAAAGGGTTAGTTATCATTTAATTGCAGAGGGTAACAAATGGACACCCCTGATACATTGCACTCACGGTCTCGTGTCCGGGCTCGGCAGTTCGGATTGACACTGTGATTGTCTACAGTGCAGACTCCGCACAATGGCTTTGTACACTCCGAATCAAAAGCCGCGGGAAGCCATTCTCGTACACGACATTCCAGAGCTCTTTACGGCTCAATTTGCGACGGCTTATTAAGCGTTCTCTCTGAGGATCCGCGTAAGGCTTCGGTAGGGGATTGTTTCGGCCATTGTGCTAATTCAATTAGTTCCTGAAGTAATAATCAGGCAGAAAATGGGCAGGTTACCTCAGGCGGTATTTCAGAGATGATCATTTACGGGTACAGCTACTCCTGTCCTTAAGGAGACTCTCATATTTTCTTCACTGTCTTCAAGGAGTTGAGCCCTTCTCGAGAAGCCGCCAACTGTGCAGATACTCAAGAGCTTCTCAGCATTTTCAGGAACCCGCAGGTTTATTTCCGAGTTCACAAGAGCCTTCCACTGGTCTCTATCCTGAACCAGATCAATCCAATCCATAGCAGCACATCTTATTTCTCTAAGAACCATTTTAATATTATTCACCCACTTAACTCTTGGTCTTCCTAGTGGTCTTTCCTTCTGGTTTTCCCACCAATATCCTATATGTATTCTGCTTAGCCTCCATTCGTGCTATATTCCTTGCCAATCCCAGCCGCCTTGACTTGATCATTTTAATTATATTTGGCAGAGTAAAAGTTACGCTTATTTCTGGGCTGTTTATCCATATATGGCCGTCAGTACAGTACACTCTGAGCCAAAATATCGTAGCTCAAACGACCAAAAGTTGGCTTCCGAATAGAAACTCCGGGTTCGATCCCAGGTGACTTCGTGCGAGATTCGTGGTGGAAGAAGTGGCACTGTACTAGAATTTCTTATCAGAGTTTCTTCGATTTTCTTGTGATAATTGTCATTGCATCATTGTTTCATACTCATCTATCACCGCTCCTTGAGGTGTGCGATAGCCCTGAACAGGCAGCACATTATCACAACCTCCGTCTTAATTTGGGGACTTCGTCCATGACCCGGCACTTGGCTGGTTACAGAGTGAGGGTGTTGGTTAAACTGAGCTCGCAGACTGTATATAAAATATTTAAAAGACAGAGCAAGTTAATTATTCATACAGCAGGCATTCACAGTCTCTGTCACTACATCAGACCCTTCTCAATGGCCAGAGTTACGTTTCTGGAAAGGACCCAAGTTTATCAAGTCTAATGTTTTATACGATACGGGGGTTTAGGGGAAGGCCACAAGGGGGGGGTACACCTGGGTCTCCCTGTTTGTGGGGGATATAAATACTGGGACCTAGTTCTTCAGTTTGGCGGAGTTTAGAATCTGAGACAGTAAAACGTGGATCATGAGTCCCGCGAGACTCGGACCTCAGAATGACTACGCTGGCGAAGACCAGCGGCAATTGTAAACGACAGACCCATCCTCTAGTCAGAGATGATGTTACATAAGGAACATAAAACCAAGTGTTCAGTTGAAAAATAAAATTACTGGTCGTGAGTCTCAAGGGGCTTGTCACCATGTCGAACTGACTGGCGGTAAACCGCCAATCGTGAGGTAACTCTGACAAGGCCTATCACAGAGAAGACTAGTACCTACCACAGTCCGCACCTGGCCCACAGGAATAATGCTGCTTTCCCCAATAACCAACCCGTTCACAGCGTCGCCAAAATCCCATGCCTTGTCGGTATCGTCTGTGGTGTGAACTCTCTGGCCTGGCAGTGTCACGTGCCTCCGCTTTGCATACAGAACAGGAGAGTCCCTAACAACTTGCGAGAAGGTTTTGTGGCCGGAAGGAGTTTAGGTCACGCCAGGTTTTGTTCCAGGATCCTATCAGAACCTGATGCAGTATTCATGAAAAACAAACAGCCTGTGACAACGCACACGGCTTACGAGGCATCTTCAAGTACTCTCAAGAACGGAGAGAAAAATTGGATAAATAATAAAAGTGTATAGTTTTAATAAAGGATTTATAATCTTCGTTTCGTCACCTTTACCCCTTTTCTTCACTGTTCTTTTATCCACTTAAACCTTTCACACACTGCCGCTCAATTCTCAAAGTCAGGACACTGCAGGGAGAAATAAAAAATGAGGCAGAGGACAAGATGAGAAGGAAGAAGGATTCGGAAAAGAGCAAGAAGAAATATATAGAAAAGGAGAACAGGAGGAATAAATTGGAAAGGAAACGTTAAAGGCAAATAAAGAATGTGGAGGAAGAATGGATGAGGGCAAACAGAAAATAAGATAAAGAAGAATGATAAATAAAAAGGAGAAGGAGACAGAAGAGGACAAGGAGAGAAGAAAGGATGAGGAGGGAAGAACAAGGAGCATGATAAGAAAAACGAAGAAGGGAAATAAGTTGGGAATTTTTAGGAGAAAAGCAAAGAGAAATATGGAGGAAAAAAATTGTAGGTCAAGTATGTATAAGAGAAGACGGATAGAAGGAAGAGAATGAGGAAACAAAGTTATTATTTCACAGCCCCTATCTATGTTATCGCTATCTGTTGGTGAAGCATCCCTCCATGGAACTGACTTTATTTCCAGTGACCTGGCAGAGAGGGGTATGGACAGATATTCAAATTATTACACAGAAAATAAAGAAAGCAGAAGGAGGCGGCGATAGATGGGCATGCTGCAATGGCTGATGATGAGTAGGAAGGCAAAACTGAAGAAAATCATAGAAAAACATGCTCCATTGTTACTTCGTCCACCTCGAATCACATATGAAATCGCCCAGTATTGAACCCGAATCTCCGAGGTGAGAAGCCAGCGTTAACTGGCTGAGCTGGCCTTGCGGCGGCCCGGGTTCGATTCCAGGTCACGTCGTATGGTATTTTTGGTAAACACAGTGGAGCTGGGGCAGGTTTTCTCCGAGGACTTCGGTATCCCCTGCCAATCTTCATTCCAATGATTGTACCAAAATCACCATCACCTATCACCCGGGGCTGGTACAAGAGGCCAAATAGTGGCCGACGTACCAACTGGACTCAGTCTCACCCCAAGGCAAGAAACTGAAGAAATTAATTCACCGCCGGAGCTGTATGGCACGGAAATTGCAGAAGCATAATAAACAAAGCTGAGAGAGAAAGAAAGGTAAAGCTGCCTCGTACCTCAGCTCAGAGGAAGCGTATGAAGGGCATGAAGCTAAACTCCATACATTCCAGGCATGAGTAGGTGGTGGATGTGAGTGATAAGTTCTGTGTTGTGTTTGTTACAGACCCGGTGTGGATATCACAGCAAAGGTTATTTCCTCTATCGGGAACAGAACCCATGTGATTCGTCATAGAATGCCGTGGTATATCTTAAATAAATCAAGAAATAACCTTGTAGGATTTGAGGTTCTCACAGCGGTGATTATGAAGAATACAGTCTTCTGGGATGTGGCGCCGTGTTGATATTGTGTGAACCGACGTTTCGGAGGAACGTATCGCCTCCATCTTCAGGCAGGCAACCACCTGCTCATGCTGTTTCCTCGCTCGCGGACATTTCCACTCGGAAGATGGGGACGATACGTTCCAACGATACGTCGGCTCACACAAGATCTACACGGCGTCACATTCCAGAAGACGGCATCCTTCAAGCAATCTTCTTACTGGAGATTTCTACAGCTAGACCGAAGGGGAGACGAGCTGGACGGTGTCACGTTGAGGCGAGGCGAGCCGGCCCTAGGGTCACACCTGTTCTCACGACGTGTGTGAATAGCAGGGAACGAGACACGAGGCAAAAATGGGTGGCACAAGGAGTCAACAGAAGGACCATTTAACGTGCGAGCCTTGAGGTGAGGAGAAGGTGGGTGGGTCAGTGTCACACGAACTTAACGCAATGACCTATAATTTCCGCGTGTACAACACTTCCGCAGCTTAATGGGTGTTTGTTACTAGACAAGTCGGACATTGCGCAACATGCACTACGCACACAGTTGCGGGTGTCGGGACGCCGAACAGAACAAGGAAGAGAGTAGCAGGAGAGAGGGAGGAGGATTAGATAAAGAGTAGAAAGGATGAAGGGGAAAGTGCTGAGGGGAATAGTAAATGCCCCTTGGTAGGCCCGTAATAGCGACATCCACAGGGATCTTGGCACTAGGATGGTCACTGCCGGGACTCAAGGGATAGCCGAAAAGCACGAAGATCGGTTTCACTACTGCACCAATATGGAAGCGGTACAGCTTCTTGACAACGCGAGGACAGTGCGAAGGTTCAAGAGACTCAAGCCGTTTGAACTAGTGTAGTGCAAATGTAAGTGCTCTCTAGTGAAATTACTGAGATGAAGACTCAAGCTGCTTGAACTAGTGCGACAAATAATGTGCTCAAGACAAGATTCAAGATTCTGGGACACGCCGGTGGGCGTAGTCTTAGACATTTAGTTATAGTAGTAGCAGTTTAAGTGAGAATAGAAATACTCGTTAGTCTCGGACTAGTTGCAGTGTTAGAACGCAAACAAAACTGATTCGACACGGACCGCACATAAAAAGATGCCTCCATATGCATTCGTTGTCGTGAAAATGTGTTCACCGAGCCGTTGCCTAGCAATGATTTGGGGTTTTCCGTTGTTAAAGAGGGACACACAGACAGCAAGGCGCTTTCAAAAGCATCTTTCAGTTTTTTATGATAAGAAAAGTAGGCTCAAAATGAGAAAAAAAAAGGAAAAGGGGGCTTCTTCCTGACGCCTTGGGCCAGAAAGAGAGGTAACAGTTTTGACGTGTTTGCTCCCTTTAGTTTAATTGTACTGAAAACCGTAGGACTTCCGGGAAAAGTACACCGAACATAACCTGTGCGTTTCAATTCTCTCGACATATTTCGTTCGAAATATACACATTTATTTTGCTTTGACGTATATTTAGCTAATTACGTGCAGAAAATGCACTGAGGTCTTCATGTGAAGTCTTTAGAATTTGATCAGCTTTCAAATATGCTGACAAATTTCGACGAAATTTCGTTTTATAAATATTTTGTGAAAATCTATTCACTTGTTCCCGAGTTGTTACATTCGGAGAGACGGAAGAACAAACATGACATAAATAACAAGCACATTTATACATCTTGCCAAATACCTTGGTATACACCTGGATAAACGACTGACATGGAAAAAACACATTCACACCAAAAGAAAACAACTCGGAATAAAATTCCGACAGATGTATTGGATGCTGGGAAGGCAGTCGGAGCTATCGACAGAAAACAAGATCTTACTGTACAAAACCATGCTCAAACCGATATGGACGTACGGGATACCATTATGGGGATCAGCCAGTAACTCAAACATAGAAATTCTCCAACGATTTCAAAGCAAAGTATTACGAATAATAGTTAACGCACCGTGGTATGTGCCGAACACGGTACTACACAAGGACCTAGATGTACCAACAGTACGAGAGGAAATAAAAAAAAACAGCAAAAAGTATAAAATCAGACTCCAGGTCCATCCGAACGACTTGGCACAAAAACTACTCGACGACGAAGGAGAAATCAGGAGGTTAAACAGATTCAAACCTTCAGATTTACCCACCAGATTTGAATAATTCAACACTTAACTGCATATCACTAAGCAGTTAAAATAAGTATTGAGCAGGTTCATTGGAACATGCTCACCACGACAAGTTCTCTTTCCTTTTCTATATGTAAACCACAAAATGTACTTATTATCCACACTTAATGGATAGATTGTATAATTATTGGAGTAAAAAAAAATACATCTTTAGACCGAGAAGAGCCAAAAGGAAAACATAAATAAGTTTTATCACCAATCCTTTCAAATTAGATACCCAATGGGTACCGGGAGCTCTTTTCTTGGGGATAAAGCGGCCGGTGAGTGAAGCCGAAAGATCAACTCCAACTACTGCCGAGGTCAAGAATGATGGAGCTACACCTCCACTCCCCCATGCGTCTTCATGGCATAGTACTTAATTGAGCACAGGAATAACTTTACATTTTACTCGGAATAAGATTAAGACAGCATACTCCTCCCACCTACCACACTACACGGCGTTATAAACATTAACCTTCACTGTCGTCAAAACCTGAACCTCAGTTTTCATCATTTCTTTACCGTGGACGATAAGTCTGAAGAGTAGGGTCTACTGTTTATTTAAGCCAATTGGCCAAGACGTGCACAACTCTGTTACTGCCAGACGCTGGTCCGGTTTCAGTGACACTGCCTGTAGCTTATGAGACCTGACTTCTGGGGTGACCACGAGGACAAGCGACACGTATGGAAAATGAACCGGAGGACTGGTTGGTTTGCACTGTGGAGGACGCGTGAGTCTAGTCCATGCATATAAACATCTTCTCTGTTACCGTACTCGACCGATCATACTGCGCATTCAGCTAAGAACGGCCAGGCAAAGAAATACAGACTGTATGCTTGCTGATAAAAATATACTGGCGACATGGCAATGGGCGGAAGAATCTATCCTTGTAACAGGCCGTGGCCCACAGATGGAGGTAAGGTTGTCAGCCCTAAGCGCCAGCCGCCCTTTACCTCCAGGAAGATTCCTGGTACTCATTTCTGTCAGAGGCTGAGTCGACCCCAGGTTCATAGTGTGGCTGGAAGGGTTAGGTCAATTGAAGGCAGAATACGAAGGATGGTTTATAGGCCCATCATTAGTTGAATGTTCGTCCGATAGGTCACATAAATTTACCTAGAATTTTTTGTAACACAGGAAGAAGATAATATTAAAATGTCAGTAAAGGAGCGTGACCGGGAGCTCTACCCAGAATGCCTTGATATTCCTCCTCTTACATCTTCCAATCTTCCCCATCTATTATTCATTCTCTTCATATTTTCTCACATGTTTTCCTATCACGATTTTCCTCCATGCGCCCCCATTTACCGTCTCTCATTGGCTGGCTTCTTTCCACGGTTTCTGCTCTTCCTTCTCTATATCTCGCACAACTTTCCCATTCGGCTTAGACTTCTACCATGAAGACGTAGGCAGAAAGTTACAGCAAAACGTATCCACAAAACAGTATTACGTCACCGATCAATTTCGCTTGGGTGATAATATTTCTGACGTGGATTTTCCGTTTGAATCTCAGGTTTACATCAGCTATCTGGTTTTTAGCGGTTTTCCCCAGTCTTTCCATATAAATTCCGTGATGCTACTTCAACTTGTGGCACTGCCGTGGCACATCATATGTAGTCCAAGATACTGAAAGTGTCGTTAAATAAACGAGTGTCGTGAGATCACGTACAAGAAGATTACAATCTTCATAACATCAGCGGTTACATATCCTTGGGCTATGTTTCATAATTATTTGAGCTGAGTATTTTGTACGAAATTTGACTTACTTGGTCGAGCTTGAGGAGTTCTTCGGGCGTGTCTGGCAACTGACCCAGTGTGAGGGGTGGGTTGATGTTCACCTCCTTGCCGAGAGAGCGCACCACTTCTTCTCTGTTGTACCGATCCGCGAACACACAAGAGGCCGGGATGAGTCCGTGCACGGTGTAACTGATTGCTCTGACCAGTATCCTGCAGCAAGAGGAAACAATTCACAGTTGGCATCCCTGCTGGGAATCACACAGCACAGCCAGTTAAGTAAAGACGTTATTCACTGGGGTAAGCACAGGTTAGCCGGTCACGGTAGCCGAGCGGTCTAAGGCATGTACTGTCTTCACTCGCTACGAAACCGGGATCGTGGTTTCGAATCCCACTCAGGGCATGGATGTTTAGTTTGCGTGTGCGCGTTTTTCTGTGTCTGTGTACAGGTAGAGGCCTTGCGACGAGCTGGTCACCCGCCCAAGGAGTCCTCCTAAACGTGTAAGATCTAGAGAAACCGAAGTGAACGGTTCATGGAGGTAGGCCTAGGCCCACTGGGGCTGTAGTGCCAAGGAAAAATAAAGTATAGGTAAATTTGTCCTTTTACTTAATTAATTAAGCACATGCCATAAAGACGTATGAGGGAGTGGAAGTATAGCTACATTACTGTTGACCTCGTCAATAACTGGAGATGAGTGGTCAGTTTGATGCCCCGGCCGATTTAACTCCTGGAAAAGAGACCCCGATGCCAACTGGATAGGTGGTTGGGTCGGCCCCAGAGCCGGTTTGGACGCTGTGAAGATAAAAATGTTTCCCCCGGTGGGAATCGAAACCCCAGCCGTCCAGCAGGTAGCCATAGCAACTGAACAATCCCGACTCATTAAAAGTTCAGGGTTATTTACTTCTTACTTTACATGGAAAAGAAGTGTGAACAGCACAAATGATAATACATATCTAAAATATTTTTCAGGGCCATCATTATGAGATAGTGATGTGGATCATATCATTAAAAGACTTATGCTCTGGCCGCCCTTCCCCCTAAGGGAGATTCTTTGTACTCATTTCTGATAGACGCTGAGTCAACCCCAGGATCATAATGCGACTGCAAGGAAGGATTAGGTCAGTGTAAATGTTCAATGACCTCATCGGGGAATCAAATATGGGAGAAAAGAAAAATGTATATAAAATTTAGGTTGGAAGACCGAAGAAAAGTGATAATCTAGAAATCCTAACCTTCAATGGGAAAATAACGTGAAATGGATGTTAATGAAATATGATGGGAGGCTGTAGATTGGATTAATCTGACTCAGAATAGAGGACGGAGGCGAGATCTAATGAAAACGATAATGAACCTTCAGGTAGCATAAGAAGTTCGGAACTGTTAGTTTCACAAGGACGACTCTGCTCCGAGGAGCTAGTTACATTTTGTGACCAACGCGATCTGTAGGGTCACCCAACTGCCTGTGACCACCCCGTGCAACACCTACATTCTGCTATAATATTTCTGGTCTACAATGTTACACTTCCGTCAGCTGTTTTCGTGTCGGTGAGTTCTGATCATACTCTGTTTTTGTGTCTGTAACTCTCTCAACAATTGAGTTTGACTTCCTCCACTGAAGATGACACATGGATGTCAATAAAAGCTTCAGAGGTGGCTCAGAAAATCTTTTTAAGAATCGCACGAAACCTTCCGAGAAGTTCATGAAATAACATTTCCGTTATGTAACCAGACTTTTGTGCTACGGACACACAGTTCCACAAAAAAAACAAACTTTCCCTGAAATTATACAACTGTAGAGTCAGTCAAGGGTGGCCAGAACAGAAGATCTGCGCCCCAGCTCAAATAGAAACGCCTCAAATTTTTATTCAGCAGAATCTCAGTTCGAATCTCGGCAGTGACAAAAACTAGCCTGACTTACGTGTCTCGTGATCCTCCTCAAAGTATATGCCGAGATAACGTTTTCAATTATGCCGTGACGGCTTCCTTCCACACCGCTTCCAATTCATTATACAATGTAATTAAATTATTATTATTTATTATTATTATTATTATTGGAGGGGGTGGGTTTCCCCATGCACCGCGACCAATTTGATCTATTGTACGTCCCCCTGTGATATTCTACCAGTCTCTATACCCTACCGGTACTGGTGCGTGCTATCAGTCCCGACTCAGCCAGCGAGTTCGGCCTCTACTGGCTCAGCGGTATCTAGATGCTTCCCCCATATACCAGAGGCGTTAGAGACTATTGTTGGGCGGGAAATGTCCTTACAAATTTGGCTCAGAGGTCTACTTGAGACATGAGGTTCTTTTACGTGCCGTAAAGTTACGACACGGGACCCACGGCTTAATGTCTCTCCCGGAGGACTTGTTCCCTGAATTTTTCCGCCCTTAAAAATTCCACGACCTCCGCCGGGTTTGGACCCGCGTACCTTGAGTCATGAGGTGGGAACGTTACCCCTAGACTACGGAGGCCGCTATGTAATTCAATTAGTCGACGTTACATAGTTTTAATAAACTATAAATTAAATACCAAATATTTACCACCCGTTTCTCTTAATACAGGTGTATTTAAATAAGGAATCAGTTTATGTTTATTAATGCTTTATTTAACAGTAAAGATTCGAACCAAGTCCCTTTCAATTACGAGTTGTCCAACCTGCTCATTCACATGCATACTTCGACGTTAGATGACAGTGAAAGTCAGCTTCACTTCCCGGTCGCTTCAGCCTGTCCATTACATTTTATTAACAATTTAATAATGATAAAGCCAAGGAGGATGAGATGGACAGGGCATGTAGCACGAATATGACGAAGAAAAATGCATTAGGATATTGATGGGAGAGGCAGACGTAAAGAGACCAATAGAAATACAAAGAAGTAGGTGGGTGGACAATATTAAAATGGATCTTAGAGAGATCGGATGGTATGGATTGGATTGATCTGGCTCTGGATAGGGACCAGTGGGGGGTTCTTGTGAACACGGTAATGAACCTTCGAGTTCCATAAAATGTTGGGAACTTCCTCAATAGCTACACAATTGGAAGTTTCTCAAGAAAAGCTCAGCTCCATGAATGAGCAACAGTGATTTAATACGAGTATGAACAAGGAGGAAAGAATTCAAACATTAATTCTTATATTTGGTTAAATATTGAATATTTAATTAAATTTTGACCGCCACTGAAAATTGTTAACTAACTTACGAGCCGCCACTGCGATGACGCTAAACAGAATTGAATTTTGTGCGACGCCATTGGGCACCATGAAGATCCGTGTCTCTCTGAAGTGCCGTTAAGTCGCTGAGTCCGAGCTGTAAATTGACCAATTATTGCGATGTATCGATACATCACGGATTCGGTTCGGTACACAGAAAACTCCAGTGTTCTTAAACTTTATTTCGTAGCAAAAATAACATAAACACAAGCCTGGGAGGGACTTATTATGTATGTACTGTGTATTTATTTTCCTTCTCTTTGCGTGCTTATAATCAAATCTTAACACCAAATACTGAACAAATGCAAATACTGGTGTCAAGAAACTCTGTAAACAAAGATTTTTGATGAAATTGATGACAGCTGACGGCAGGACTATTGTTGGCAGAGCCATCTACAGACAGACTTAGTACTACCTCCAACCAACGCGTGCGCAGTCATTACCTCACACATCATTAAAGTCTTGTCGATGTGAGATTTGTTGGTTATGAAGAGTTCTATCTTCTGGCATAAAACTCTGTGTAGCCCGTTGAAATTAATCAACGTTTCAGAGCTCTGCTTGTATTTGCTTCATGCTAGCTTCTTGCTTGTCTTTTTCTTCGCCCTTAAAGATGGAGACATGTTTGACTTTCAACTGACTACACGGCGTTATATTCCAGATAAACTCTTCAGGAACTTATAATATATTTGTTTAACGACTGTCATTACAACTCAGTAGATATAACGACGGACTACGGGCAGGACGAAGATGATTCGATTCCCAACAGGGCAAGATATTGTGACGTGTTGCGCTATGCAGGACACCCCTCCTCCCGCCAGCGGTGACGTTACATCATCAGAGCGCTCTCGTTGCTAGGGTAGCAGGCAAGTCAACACTCCTTCCCCTACCCCGCCAGCGGTGACGTGGCCAAGAGATGCCGAGGTTGCTATGCAGCCGTAAACAACTCCCGACAGCGTTGCCAATAACACCTGTAAACACGGCGCCAGACAACAGTGGTGCCTATTACGTGGCTGTTTTGTGTACTCCACAGCGTCAAGACCGGCTCTCGAGCTCGCCCAGCCTCCTATCAAATGAGTATCGGGGCCTAATTCCCCGTCAGGGAAGCGGCAGGGACGTAAACCTCACCACTGATCTCCCATCTATTGCAGAGGTCAAGAATGGTGGAGCTATACTTCCAGGGACAATTTTACCTTAGACCTTTTAGCTTGAATTTGAATGCATGTGTGAGAAAGGGGACGTGGCAGTACATCAGCATCTACGGGGAGGAACTGAAGAAAACAGAAGGTCAAAGTCAACTCGAACACGAAGCAGTGCCATAGACACTATGGTGAGGTTAGTTGACGCACCATTCCAACCGGTACCGCTCTGTTTCAAGAGGGAATTTTAGTATATTAACGACAATGTATCAACTGCAAGAGCTGCTGGATACTGAACGAGATGTTGCCATCATTATGAATGACATCAAGCAAGCTTACCTACAGATTCAGCGCTCCTGGTTTGCATTGTAAGAAATCTCCGGCTCGATTCTAGGCCGGGAACGTTTACATTCACTGAAATTGTTCGTGAACTTTTCGAGCCCAGCCAGGAAAATGCATGAAGTTAAATTCAGACCATGATAGCTTCGTTCCACATCCTGTCAAATTAATTCTTCACTGTCATTAAATCACTGGACGCTATATAAACTCATTTAATTACAGCGTCGTTGAATATATTACAACAAAAATAACGGTCATTACGAATAACTGAAATGTTATTTAAATTTTCGTGAAAATCGTTGTCATAGAAATATGTGCGCGTGTGTAATACGTGACTATGCAAATAGTGTATACTCGTATGGACACTGAAATACTGCACGCACTACAATCTTCCGCTTCTGTTTGATATCGGCTGTGGAGTATTGATTAAAGAATTATTCTATACCCAATGGCATCGCCCACGAAACAAGGACCACGTCCATTTGTTTCACATGTGAACGTCCGTTCTGTGCAACTGACATAATTTCTCTCCTTTAATCTAACTAAATGCAAGGAGTTGAGTCCTCCTTCGAAAGCCAGTAGTTTCTCAGCCAATCAAGAAGCCCTCAACATTTTCTGCAACGCGAAGATCCAGGACCATTTTTAATTTTAATTTCGTGCATCCTGTTGTGTTACAATTTACAACACTTCATTGACCGTCACAACACAACAAACAGAAAAAATCAAGGTCAGCGCCCAGCTATGTTTCGCTACATGTTTCCGCCACTAACGGCCATCATCAGGCCTCATGATGGCTGGGCGCTGACCTTGATTTTTTTCTGTTTGTTGTGTTGTGACGGTACATAAAGAGTTGTATCCATGACCATGTTCACAAGAGCCTGCCACTGGTTCACATCCCGAGCCAGACGAATCCAATTCGTAGCCCAAGATCCAATTCAACATTGTCCTTTCTTATACGTCACGGGATCGAATCCCGATGAGGCGCATTCTTTCAATTTACCTAATCCTTTCAGCCGCACTATAGCCCTGGGGTCGACTTAGCCTCGAACAGAAACGAGTTAACAGGAATCTACCTTGGGATAAAGGATGGCACGTAAGGCAGACATCCTCACCATCATCTGTGAGCCGGTTGTCTAGAAAATGTGGGAACATCGACGTCTCATAAATCTATGGGCCTCCACGGCCTGTTACAGGGATACCTTTACCTTTACTTTTCTTGTACTGTGATTTTATTTGCTTTTCCTCTATTACACCGCATGCTGCTTCATATATCTTTGTTGCATCATTCCTTTGTAATTTGTTGGATTTTAGGGTCCCACGCCCTTGGCTATGAAGCTTTCCAAGTTCTGGGACATCATGTAATGTAGTAGGGAGAAAGTAAAAGACATTTAATTGGGACACAGCTCTGCTTCCATTTGATTCTTATTTGGTTTACTTTTCAACCTGAAGATGGAGGCAAAATGTTCCTCCGAAACATAAATTGATTTTTAGCCGGATTGCGCGGCGGTATATCCCAGGAGACATGAAATATTCTGTTGTAATATTTGTTCCATAGTTTCTTTGTTATAAAATTTGTTATTTGTATGGCTTCATTTCGTTTTTCGCTATTTTAAGACACGATTTATACACGTACAAATCGAAGTTCGTGATGAGTAAAACGGAAACGCTTCGTAGCCTACGGATAATAATATATACCATCAAATTCCTGAATTAATATTCTTCTCTGGATGTAAGGGAACATGAGTCATGACTAGAGACAAAGAAACGGGAAACTCACGCTTCGCATCAAATGTAACATCAAGACAGAGAGGATATTTGCTTAAAATTAGGAACTCACTGCTTCCTTGAATAAGACGCTTAATAAGGGCTGTGAAACCCAGATCTAACTTCACAGGCATTTAATGGTTTCCATTCGTGTTATTGCTCTGTACTGTGACGTGCGTCTAGCTATAAATTATACGGACAATTTGTAACAAGGATCGTTAAGAAAATTACGTTCGTAGAGGATCTCCTTTATCAGCTATCTCAGCAGTCAGCGTCGCTGTTCCTCTTTCGATTCCGACCTAAAACATCTCCGAGGTTACGTCATCACCTTTCGCAGCCAACGTCACAGAAGAAAATCCCCGAGTCTTCAACGGAATCTCCAGTAGGGAAATTTTGGTTCGCATCGCATGTTGAAAAACAACCTCATATACAATGGATATCGGAGTCTCTTTCCCTGGGGGTAAAGTGGCCGGAACGTGAAGCTGACCACCCACTTCCATGCAGTGTCGAGGGTAATTATATATATCACGCCGATCTCGGTAGCCGCGCAATCTAAAGCATGAAATGTCTTCGGGACTCTCGAAGGCTGGGATCGTGGGTTCGAATCCCACTCAAGGCATGGATGTCTGTGTGCGTTTACTCTGTGTTTCTCTCGTCCTCTGTATAGGTAGAGGGCTTGAGACGAGCTGATCACTCGTCCAAGGAGTCCTACAGTCTGTTTAAAAAAAGATAACGAAATCGAAGGAGAGTCCAGGGTTCAATAAAGGGCTGTAGAGCCATTGATGTAAGCCTACATGAGGCGATGGGCCAACTCAAAGCGATGAAAACCTATAGATTAGTCGGTAGAGCGACTAGAAGGAGTGGGATCAATTCCAGGCAAGGGAAAGAACATTATACTTATTCACAACGTCAGAGTGGTTCTTGCGCCTTCTCAGCGTCGTATTTAAATATATTTAGCGTTCATTTCCTGGGAGTGGAGCTGACCAATCATCTCTCTAGTGCCGATGTTAAAGAGTATATGGAGCTGTGGTTCTAGTTTCCCATACGTCTCCACAGAATGGAGTGTAATTAAGCTCAGGACAAATTCTTTTGTCGTACACCTAGAACACATTATGGGGAAAGTAGTGGCTCGTTTCCTGCAAGGTAGAGACGGATGGGAGACAGGCGTGCAGAAGACGACAATAATTCCCGGAGAAGACAAACAGCAGCCACTCAGCTGATTAACAGGAACTGCAAGTGCCCGGAGTCTTGCGAAACAAAGTTCGCAAATTAAGGCGCCGCAGAGACGTCCCGAGTAACTTAAGATATTAAGTCTGTTCTAGGTGAGCGAGCCGGAAACATCTTCTTCAGACTCTTTCGCACACCCACACAGGCTCCAGTTTATTTCCGGAAGAGAATAATGTAATCTCCTAAAAAATTCTTAAAGACTTTTATTAATATTTGACTCGT
Organism: Cryptotermes secundus; assembly: GCF_002891405.2. Lineage (NCBI taxonomy): Eukaryota > Metazoa > Arthropoda > Insecta > Blattodea > Kalotermitidae > Cryptotermes > Cryptotermes secundus. The sequence continues at coordinate 3,946,084 of NW_019743656.1, forward strand.
TAACAAATTAAAAGTTATGGCCCACTTAGACGCGGAGGAACATCCTGCTGCAAAATGAATGCAGAGACCTCTACGCATATAAAGTTTGCTCTCCTTTTTGGAATATATACCCATGTATTTCTGTGAATGTTTGCTTATGTTTCGAAGGAAATCGCTGCCTCCGTTTTCGAGATCTTGTTCAGTTTTACGCATGTTTGGAGCTAATTACTTCTTTGGATTTGTCTTCCACCCTGAAGATGGAGTTACTTTGAAATGTCGGTAAGCTTCTATCAAACTACACGGCGTCATATTACAGAAAAATATACTATTAATAGTCACTGCTATCAGAATCTGTAACACAATAAATTTAAGTATATGAAGGGTGTATCTTCTGACAGCTGACGCCGTGTAGTCTGGTAGTTCACTCACGTTTCGGAGAAACGTACTGCCTCCGTCTTCAGGATCTCTCTTTGTTCGCTGATTACTTGCTTTGCATATCCTTCCACCGCAGAGATGGAAGCAGTGTGTTCCTCCCAAAGCGGGTAACCTTGTACCAGACTGTACGGTGCCACACTTCAGAAGACAATACTCTTCACTCTCACCGCTTGAGAACCACAAATCTAAAAAGAGTAACTTTAAATTAGGCCGCGCCATAGCTCAAGCGGTTAGTCGCTGGCTTCCCACCGCGGCGGCCTGGGTTCGATCCCGGGGTCTGGTCAAGTGAGATTTGTGGTGGACAAAGTGGCGCTGGGGCAGGTTTTCTCCGGTTACTTCGGTTTCCCCTGCCAATCTTCATTCCACTAATTGCTCCACAATCACCCTCACCTATCATCTGGGGCTGGTACAATAGAGCAGAAGTGGCCGCAGTACAAGGGACTTAGTCCCACCCCACTAGCATTAAAAAAACTTTAAATTATACGACGTGTGTTCACTGAGGCGTATGAGGACCGCCTCTGTGGTCTAGTGGTCAGAGGTCCTGGCTACAGATCCAGGGGTCCGGGTTCGATTCCCGGCACTACCAGATTTTCTGAGAACTAGTGGGTCTGGAGCTGGATCCACTTAGCCTCGTGAGGGTAACTGAGAAGCTATTTCAAGGAAATAGCGGCTCCGGTCTAGAAAACCGAAATTAACGGCCGTGAAGATCCGTTGCGCTCACCATGCGTCACCCTCTAGCTGCTAAAGTTGGCACTAACTTTGTCGAAAAGTGGCGGTCGCTCGGTCGGTATAGTTCGCTTGCGGACTAAAACCACGGAGTTTTTTGTTTATCTGAGGGGTATGAATAAAAGAATGCAAGCGAAAATCATGATGTAAAATCTTTAAAAATTCCACTTTTGGATTAAGTTTGTTACTGGAATTGAAAAATGTGTTGAAAATGCAAACATGGCCACCAAGCGAAACTGTTCAAGTAACTACATTGTATTTAAAGCACCGAAGTGAAAACGATATATATACTTTTGTATTACTGTTTACTGTCATAGAAAGTAGGCTCCAGAGATACATTGTTACATATAAAGAGTGACTGGAAGGTACTGACAAACTTTTGGCACGAGTTCTACATGACCAAGATAGGGGAAGATGTCCATATCAGTACGCGTCCGGTACCATTTAATTTGTGAGCTATATATGAAAGAGTACATTCATATAATAAGTGCTCAAAATGTCCTCCACGAGATTCAATGCACGCCTCGACACGTCTCACCATGGACCGCCACATCCGTGCAAAGATGCCGGGGCAGTTGCAGATAGTCTGACAGGCATCCACAGTGCTATGAAGTGTCTCTCCGTTGCCAACAGGAGCTGCATACACTCGTGCCCAAAGATTGTTCGCACCTTTCAGTTACAACATATATACCAGGCTATACGGCGACATATCTCAGAAGACAATAATCTTCAATGTGTAGTTGTTTTCAGGTATTAGACCGTATTCGACTATCCAGTATCAATTTGTACGTCCTTGGGGTGGGTGCTGAGGAAATGTAATACTTTCGACAAATTTGTTCTTGATACTGTAGATCTGGTAGCACTGTAATTTCACTTTTACGATTCAAAGAGAGAACAGAAAGAGAAGACAATAAAATCCCTTTCCTGTTGTCGACTCGATTGCAATTCTAACCTCTGCTTAGGCGAAAAGAGAAAGTCAGGACAATAATGTAGCAGAAGGTACATTAGAGCCAAGAGTATTGGTACAGTCGGCGGGCCGGCTGTGAGCTGGAGAATAGAGGAACTGGGGTTGGATTCCCGAGAAAGGCAAGACACAGCGTCTACATTTGTCCTGGGGTCCAACAATCCTCAAACTCAACGGTACTGAGAGTTCCTTCCCGAGGGATAAAGCAGCCGGAGCGTCAAGCTGTATATCTCACAATATATAGCGTCAAGCAGTAGCCATCTGTAGCTGATAGCAGAAGTTCAGTTGAAGTAGTGCAGTGAGTGGCTCTGGTTGTATTTCATTGAGTTGCATTGTGCACCGTCTTGAAGTGCAGGAGCCCAGTTCAAGCACCCTAACAACATGTTTACGAAAGAAAAACAACGCTCCTGGATAAAAATTGAAGTTACACGATGTCATAGTGCATAAAACTGTTATCAGGGACTGCGAGAAGCATGTGGTGATGCTGCTTTGCCATATCGCACAGTGGCACGATGGGTGAAATTGCTGTGAAGGGAGGGATGCCATTCAGGACGACCCCATGTTGACAACCACACAATTCAGCTTGCTTCTTTGCTGGATGTCGATCGTCGATGGGCTGCGTGGGAGTTAGCTGCTGAGGTAGACGTATGTCACAAAACCGTGCTCCACATTCTGCACGATATTCTTGGATACCGCAAAAAAGCAGCATCCTTCCTTGGAAGGATCGTCACTCTGGACGAAACTTCGGCTCGCTCATATGAACCGCACTTGAAGCGACAATCAAATGAATGGAAGCATCCTGGCTCTCCTGGCCCAAAGAAAGTGCGCCCTACACAGAGTAATGTGAAGGCGATGTTCATTGTGGCATATGCCACTGATGGAGTGATACTGCACCACACTGTACCTCAACTACAGACAGTAAACCCTGCCTACTATTGAAATTTCCTGCGTAATCATCTTCGTCCAGCACTCAGGAGAAAACGACAACACTTGTTGGCAACGAACCCAATCATCCTTCATGACAATGCAAGGGCTCATACTGCTGACGCTGTCAAGGATCTCCTTCGCCGCTGGCTATGGGAGATACTGCAACATCCGCCATACTCACCCGATATGAGTCCGTGCGATTATGATATCTTTGCTAAAATGAAAGAACCACTGCGAGGGACACGTTACAACAGAAGAGAGGAGATTATTCGTGCTGTAGAGCGGTCACTGCTGGACATCAACAGAAGTGGACGCGCTGATGGTGTACGACGCCTTCCACAAATTTGGCAGAAAGTGGTACACAGGGGGGGCGATTATATTGAAGGAATGTAAGTGTGTTTACCTCAGGTAGTAAAGTCATTTCAGAACTATAGAGGTGTTGCCACTACTTTTTATCCGACCTATGTATTTTGTGTTCCGTATGATTCTCACAGTGAACAACGACTGTTTCCCTAAACAGCATTAACCGGTTGGGCTCTGTAGCGGTGACGTAATGTGTTTCCTGTGTGGTATGAACTGAATTTGTATACATCACAGAACCCTGCATTCTACCCACCTACGTCTTGGTCTTCCTAGTAGTATCTTCCCTTCTGGCTTTCTCACCAATATCCTATATGCATTCCTCTTTCCCCATTTGCTCCATCTCATCCTCATTGACTTGATGATTCTAATTATACTGAGCGAAAAGTAGAAGTTCTATGAAGCTCCTCGTTATGCAGTTTGTGAGAGCGGTAATGAATATCTAATTGTTTAGAACAGATTATTGCTTCGAGGGGTTAAACAATAAATCTGAAATTGTCCACGTATTAAAAGAATTATTTAGAAATACATTTTAAGAATGAAAATCAATTGAGTTCCTCGGAAGTACGAGTATGTTACTATGATCCTACAGGAGGAAGAGAGTTTGGTGAACAGAGATGGAAGGATCGATTAGCATAATCCGAAGTCAAAAGGCCTAAACCTTGCAGTAAATGATGATGATGAAACATGAGCAGTAATTTGCTGGTGGCCTATCGCCAGCACAGTCATTGTTGGTTCGGGGTCCCATCGAGGCCCATGACGGTGTTTTTGTTATTTCCATGACTTTCACGTGTTTTGAAATGGGGCCTCCTCTTCGATGAGACGAGGTCTCACTCCCCCTCTACTGGGGAGTGACTCTGCTGATTCTTGCTCTCACTTACTCTCATGATAAAAGAATAAATGTATGTGTGAGAGAGGACGAGAGGAAGACAGTGGAGGGGTAGTGACAGACATTACAATTGGGGGTAAGAAATTATATCTCAGGATTTAAAAGTTCCCAAGCAGTACGCGTTCGTCCTTATCGTACAGTTAATGTATATGATCAGAATTATTTGTTTTATATGGCGTTGGGGCGAAATTTTGATGTTACCATTTGGAGGGTTCAATGTGAAACTAGCAATGCAACGTGGAATTTTGGTACAAACTCAGAATTTTCTCCATGAACGAGGAAAACCACGGAAAACTTGGATCGAACATGAACACTAACGTTAGTCCATATCTGACTAATGAGTGTGTGTCTGAACTCGTAAGGGCTGCATGTGACGTGGCGAGTCTTCGCTCGGCTTGCAGTTGCAGGTCGTTTCCAGACATGCTCGAAGCAGACACACCTCGTCCAAAATATCCACGCCATTCCTACGGTTTCATGCATAAAGCGATATGTTACGATGCTGAGGCTCGAGACTGAGTTCCTATCTGCTTATAATGGCATGCATTTTAGAGACACCTCATTCGTCAACAGCCTCCTGCTTATCGCTCTGTATTAAACGTCCGACATCAGTGGCGGAGCGCAGAACTGAGTTATTTACAGCATGGAAATACGTTTATTCAGCAGGACTACTCACCGTCAGTCTTTATTCATGTCACAGACAAAGGAGATGGCAAAAGTAAAGCTATCCCTGGAACAGGCCACGGAGGTCCATAGGGTTGTGAGACGTCAAGGCTCTCACATTTTCTATACAATCGGCTCACAGATGGCGGTGAGGTTGTCAGCCTTACGCGCCGGCCGCTCTTTACCCACAGGAAGATGCCTGGTACTCATGTCTGTTAGAGGTTAAGTCGGCAACAGGACCACAATTAAAAAATTCAACGACCTCATAGGGAACTGAACTCGCAACCTTCTGCTTTGTAGCACAATGCCCCAACCAACTGCCCTACCGCGTGCCCAAGGAGCTAGGCATGTCGAATTTAGTAGGGATTTCCTATTGTGGGATATACAATATTGAAAATTGCCTGCAAAGAATGGGTAAAACCAGGAAAAACAACAATCAAGACAGCCGGTGTCCTAACCTAGATTCGAACCAAGAACGTAAGGAATATAAATGTAGAGCGTTACCCTAGACAAACCTGCTCGGTTTCAATATGCGTATAGATCCTAGACGGCAGCGGCCAGGATAGCTCAGTCGGTACTGCAACGGACTACGGGCTGGACGGCCGGGGTTCGATTCCTGGCAGAGGGAACAGATTCTTCTCTTCTCCACAGCGACCAGAACGGCTCTGAGACCCACCCAAGTTCATATCCAATTGGTTCCGGTGGGTTATTTCCCTGGGGATAAATCAGCCGGGGCGTGAAGCTGACCATTCACTTCCATCTAGTACGGAGGTTAAGAATGGTGAAGGCATATCTCTGTTCCCCCATATGTCTTCGTGGCGTTCTGCTTAATTAAACACCCGGACAAGTTTGCGTTTATATTTAAAAACAAATTGTTTAGAAGAAGTATTAAAGGTCAGAAATTTGTTGCAATGGAGGGCGAGATAACTCAATGTATAATTTAGGCTGCAATATCCTTGCTTTTCGAAAGAAAGATATGATGCGCTGAGTCACTAATAAAGGAAACGTCAGGAAAGGTTATGTCTACCCCATCAGTGAAGATCTTAACAGTCTTGACAGACAAATTAAAATAAATGTAGACTCCCCATTCCATACAGGGCCTTCCGCGAAGAAAAATTTCCCAGCGGAGCGTCAAGTCATATCGAATATAGACCTTCATGGAACATGTTAACACCCCGCATTCTGCTGCCATGGTAACCCGAAATTGGGTAATTCCGGAAATTTCACTCGCCGTTACAAAACTCTTTTTTTATATATAGACAGACCTACAGAAGAATTTGAAGACATCCTTCCTACTGCTTTACGATGTCCCTGACATTACTGGGAAATTTTGTTGAGGGAACGCTATTAAGTTTCGCAGAATACAGTGCCCAGGCTCTTTCGAGCCAATCGATACCACAGCCTCTTTCCTCCCTCCCCCTTTCACCTCCAGTTTGCGAATTGTAAACAAGCTCCCTGTAAGTGACACTCCTATTAACCACTGTTTGCTCTGTTCCACATTTGTTTCTTGCGAGACAGATGGCGACCACGACAGACCCAGTTCACGTGTCGTCTGAGTTTCTCACGGAGACAAACAAAGTCCATCCACTAGAGCACGTCATACATCGTGTAGGCAACCTTTCGGAAGAAAATTCCCTTAAATTGTGTCTGAATTTCCCGCCGGTCTATGAACACCGGAAGCATGTTGAAAATAAAATCTAGTTTTCTGGACATTATCCATCCTCCTGTTTCGGAGACTGCATTCTGCCTCCGTGTTCAGGTAAAACCTACTCAGTTGGGCACAACCGATAGAGCTGGCCCCTATCAATGGACACCAGTACCAACATAAGGTACATAAGCCAAGCACAGCACAACCCAGCTGCGAGAGTGAAGTCAAAAACATTAAGATATTAAAAAAGTTTTTAAATAAAAAGAGGACAATGTTTTAGACGAGAAAAAGGACAATCGATAATGTCCAGAAGCATAATATTTGTATTAATGTAACATCGTCACAAATGTTTAAAATCTAGCTATTTTATAATGATGACGTAACGGTTTATGTAACTAAGTGCTGATGACGCACCGTCTTTCCTAAAATGTATGAAGTATATGAAGAATACTGAATAGAACTCTTTTTTTGGGGCACAGCGCCGTGTAGTTCAATGGAAGGTCACTTATATTTCGGAGGAACAATTTGGTTCTGTTTTCAGGTTCGAAGAGTAAGTAAGTCACAAACAGAACAGTCATCTTGCTCCCTGCTTCTTGCTCGCTCTTACTTCTGAAGCAGCCAAGATTCGAACAGAGCACCTTTCGAATGTAAGCCTAGAGCTTGCCTCTAAATCAACCTATTCGACAGGGAGTCCTGAAAATGGAAGAAGAAGCTTGCTCCGAAACACCGGCGTCTTTCTATCAGACTACAAGTATCAAAGAATCCTGTAATTTTCGTGAAGTCTGGTATTCATGTTTTTGTGAAAGTTGGGCTTAAATGTCTACAGCATTGCGACAAGAGATAAAAGATAAAGAGGTAGAAAGGGAGACAGACGGGTGCAGAAATCAAACAGGACACACAGATTAAGTAAGAAAGGGAAAGGAAGGAAGGAGGCAGAAGAAAGGAGGAATGAAAGAAGGAAGAATTAAGAGATTGAAAGAAAATATGAGACAGAGAAGAACTCAAGAGGTAAAATTGTCTTTGTGCTTAATTAAGCACCATGCCACGAAAATTTAAATAGGGAAATGGAGGTAAAGCTCCACGTATTCTTAATTTTGGCACTAGATGATTTGAGAGGTGAGCTTCAAATTCCGGTCGCTTAACCGTCGAGAATTGACTCCCCGTACCCACTGCTTACGGGGCTGAGGGCCTCAGCGCTGGAGCGGACGCTACGGATAAGATAAAAATGCTTTCCCCATGTTGGGGAATCAACAATATTTTCTCAGTCGTTCAGCCCTTAGCCCAGTCACTATATTGACTGAGCTATACTAGGTTCGTACAAAGATGGGAAGGATGAAACTGAAATAATATTGTCACTTGATTCTCAACGGGGATTTGGACTGAATATTGGATTTAATAACCATTTACGTATCATAACCACAAGTAACTATGACAGTCTCATTGAATTACGCATTGCAAATACCACTGTGACTACAAAACATATAAAATCTTCTCAATCTTTACTAGCCGTTTCCTGGTAACGGTTTTCAGCATTGTCCGATTACGTCCTTACCGTCTGGCACATACCCCACAACTGAACTCAACTCTAAACTTGACCCACTGATAACCCCTCCGCATGGACCACGTAATTGAACTGCTTCTGCAGAGGTGTTTACTGCGCGGTTGTGTAGCAACGGTCGCGGAAAGGACAACAGAAAACACCTCTTCCAACACTTCCATTGTTATTCCGTGTTGATTCATTGCGTAGGAACCTGTTTGTTTGCGACTGTTACCTAGCAACGGGTCTATACACCACAATATAGAGAACTTCAAGACAGAGAGAGATATATGATACATGGAAGAAACACTGTCTTATGGGGCGAAGGGGAATAAAGGGGGTCAACACGAGAAAGCTTACAAATGAATGGACACACAAGATGTCACTCCAGGCCGCTAGACGACCAAGCAGATAAAGAACAAGAGGATAAACAGACATGAGAATTATGAGAGAGAGATGAAAGGTTTAGAACACAGACGGTGAGAGAAGAAGAGAGTTCAGGGAAGCAAATACAGACATGGACAATGGAGAAATGACAAGAGTTGAATAAAGGAACGTCATTCAGCGATGGAGACAGTGGGACCAGAAGCAATGTACTGTGTCTGTGCTTGAGGACACTTCACACTCTGAGTAGGTAAGTTTAAGAAAGAAAAGTCCTATGTGTTCAACGAAGTCTCATGTACGGTAATTTTGGCTAGCATTGTATTTTCACGTGGTGTGACTACAGACGCGGTTTGGATTGGTAACTGGATTTATTGCACACTTACACAATGTGACTATGTACACATAACTGCGAGTCTCTCGCTGAATTCATTCATTCATTCATTCATTCATTCATTCATTCATCTGTAATCTGTCAAGACGACAGGTCCACAGTCTCTTCCAAAATATTTCCTCCACCTGATGCGATCTAGAGCTTTCTCCTTCAAATGAAAATATCCTCTTCTGTCCCCAAGGTCATCCAGCATCTTCTTACGTCTTCTTCCTCGTCTTCTGGTCACTTCTATCCGCCCCTCTATCTTTCCTTCAATAACTTCTTTTAGAAGGCAGTTACCGCGTAAGATATGACCAATCCAATTAGCCTTCCGTTTTCTTATTTCGTGTAGGATATTCCTCTGCTCACTGACTCTAAATAACACTTCTTCATTTCTCACATAATNGCACATATAAAGTATTCTGTCTTCACTAGCCGTTGCTTGGTAGCGGCTTCCAACAACGGACGTTCCTCTTCCTCAGGGTTCCCAAACTCTCCCTGGCCTCAGCTACCAGCTTCTAAATTCTCACAACTGCAATTCTCCACTGGTTCAAATCAGAGTCACTTTACGACTGGAGGATTACCTCCAATCAGTTCGTTTTGACGCCAAGTCCCTTGAGGATCATGACCAGAGACTTTATTTTGCAAATGTACCGTTACGGTCATAGTCCTTATATAACATCCTCTCTGACGACAGGATGGGTATAAATTGACCCCATGCCATTCAACTCTGACGTGGAGGGAGACCGGTGAAGAAGTCGGGCAAGTAATCCCTCCGTATTTATTTCCCCTGGAAAGAGGGTGTCCCACGTATTATAATGCCCCCAGGAACTGGGACCCTTGTTGGTCAGCGGGTCTTTATTCAACGTATTCAAACCGGCCAAACTTACCAGATGGGCACTCTCATGAGCCCCTAGAGGGCAACTCAGAGTCATAGTCACTTTAAGGCTGGCGGTTTACGGCCAATCAGTTCTTCTTGGCGCCAAGCCCCTTGAGAATCACGACCAGAGATTTTTTTTCAACTGAATCCTTGCGGTCATAGTCCTTATGTTACATCCTCTGTGACGAGAGGACGGGTTTGTCTCTTATGTACATATTTTGCCAGTTCAACGTAACTGATATGTTGTAGCGAAATGGGTATTTGTGTTATACATGAATTACTAGTGTAATTACTAGTGAATTTGGTGGTTGTTTTGTACCAGAAGTGATATTAATGTTACTGCGGAAATACTACGGTTGGGGTATTGCACTGGAAGTAGCGTTAATGTCGTAAAATTCTGGTGCTTGCAAAATAAAGTTACAAGCACAAGTGTATTTTCCATCGGATGTGGTGACAATTGTGAATTAGAGTAACAAATATACCTGTATTTTCTACCGGAAGCAATGGTAATGTTGTACCGGAAGTAGTGTATATGTGGTGAGGGAGTGTAAGGGTCTAAACCCGAGTCCAGGGTCTGGATCGATAGCAGCCCGGTGCTGCCCTCTGAAGGATCCATCTCTCGAGCGGGTGTGTGGGTTCCCTGGCACCCCAGTAGTGCATCTCCTATTAGGAATACCACAGCTCACGTCTTCATCGCAATTATTGGCGTGTTGTGACTGCATCTTGCTGTTCCTCTACCATCATAACTTCCACATTCCATGATCACTGATAACAAGAAACGACGATGGAAAACTCTGACGGCTCTGGAATATTTACGAAGCAACTGAAGGAAATTTTTATCTCAGACGAGGAAGTGAGACGAAGAGGAAAAAATAAAAAAATAGGAGTTTCGTGACCACTGGATTTTTTTGGCTTTGTCCATCGTGTGGTACTCTAAAGAATCACGCACAAAAGAACATAAAGTTCCAGTGATTGAGGTTATTTCCTTTTAACGGATCGAACAGGGTAGGTGTCTCCTCTAATCTGAGGATGGAAACAGATCCAGTTTCCGAAACACTGTGATATTTTGTGTGTTTTTTTTGGAATACAACTCGATGGAGAAAGTCCAAAAACCCAGTGTTATACACCATCGTCAGAACTTTTCATAACCTACGCTCTTCACAGAATATTGTCTGAACAATCAAATCAAGGCGGGGCAAACAGAGAGGCATGTGACGTGTAGAAGAAAAAAAATCATACCAAGTTCTTGTAGAAAATTTTGAATGAAAGAGACAACTTGGAAGACCTAGAAGTAGATGAGATGATAGTATTAGGGCTGATATTAGAGAAATAAAGTGTGAAGTGTGGACCGAGTCAATCGAACTCAGGTTAATGTCCAGTAACGTTTTTCGTGAACACGGGGATGCAAGTTCGTGATTCATAGAAAAACGGCAGTTTTCTTCAACAGGTGAGCGGCTGCAAATTTCTCTTACATACGCAGTCTTGTAAGATACGTACAAAATACGTTTTCACGCCTAGAATATGCATGGGACGTGAGAATCGCGGCAAGATGTAGCGGGGCAGTGTTTACAGCTGCAGTATGGGGGGGAGGCCGCGCAGTAATTAAGGATCTGTACTAACCCACACACACCCTACGGTTCTTAGCTCAGTTAATGGACTCGACCAAATAAACAGCGCATTCTGTCTATAACAGCCAGGACTAAACACTTCACGTTGAGACATGACAAACCCCAGAAATATATACAGGCCTGTGGAACATGTTAAGTGACTATTTGAATTCCGATTCCACTTCCCTGTATCACCCTCATCTTGAAACAAAGCACCGACAAATCTTTCCGAGGCTTGAGGATGATCAGTGACGTTTATGTGAGGGGCGAGAAGAATTTCACCCACAAATTTTCAATCAATTTGAAGATATTTTCAGTTTTTGGGGGTGGGGCGAGACTAAGTCCACTTGGTAGGTTGGCCACTAATTAGCCTATTATATCAGCCCAAGGATGAGAGATGATGAGTGTGGAGGAGTCAGTGGAATGAAAATTAGGAGGGGAAACCGAAGTACTCGGAGAAAATCTTCCCCACTGCCACTCTGTCCACCACAAATCCCACATTACCTGACATGGGCTCGAGCCCGGGCCGCCGCGGTGGGAAGCCGGTGACTAACCGCCCGAGCTATGGCGCGGCCTATTTTCAGATATTAATTATAACTCACTTTAATAGCTATAATTTTTAGAAATTCTACGGACGGGATTATGGGAGAGAGCTGCATGGAAGAGTCAATTTATGGGTTTACGTAAATAAGACCATAACACGATCGGTATAATTGCAAATATGAAATACCGAAGTACAAATCTTTCAAATTTAAATTCAACAAAATGTGTGGAGCTATTGAGATACTTGAAACATTTCACTTTTGGGCTTATGGAGACATGGCTATATAACGGACCAGTACATCTGCAAATAGGAAATATCCGACAACTTTTAAGTGCAAGTATCGCATACTGAAAGTTTACGGGGTTGGTCCGACTGTTCAGAGCCTGATACTAGGTCACAGACAGACGTAACTCCCAAACAAGTCATTGTCTTCTCGTTTTTTTTCCTTTGCACTACAGCCCCAGTGGACCTAGGCCTACCTCCATGAACTTCTCCGCATTGTCTTCTTCTTAGTAATTTAAGCCACGTCATTAAGACATCAGGGCGGTCAAAGTAGCCGCACGATCTAAGACATGAACTGTCTTCACTCGCTCGAACGCTGGGATCGTGGGTTCGAATCCCAATCAGGGCATGGATGTTTGGTGTGTGTATGCGTTCAATCTGTGTTTGTGTTGTCCTGTGTTTAGGTAGCGTCCTTGTGACGGGCTGATCACTCGTTCAAGGAGTCCTACAGTATGTGAAAAATGATTACGAAACTAAATAAGAGGCCTGAGCCCTGAATGGGCTGTAAGAGCTGTTGAAAATAAAATTTAGACATCAAGGATAAGGAAATCCTTTACTATGTTGGAAGCAGAAAAAGATATTTCATATTGTATCATAATGAGACGTCATTCCATCTACAAATGTTAGATATTTGGAAGAAAGCGTCTTATAGTTTTCACTGGATTCGATTCCAGGTAGGGACAAGAAACTTTTCTCTACAGCGTCCCGACCAGCTCTGGGTCTGACCAATTCACCTATCTAATGGGTGATGGGGTTATTTGACTCGGATTAAAGGGCCTGAGGCGTGAAATTGACCACATATTTCTAGAAAATGCCGAGGATAAGACTGCGTACATATATACCGTCATTCTCGATATGTCTTCATGGCATGGAGGGACATCACGATAGATCTGAGTAAAGGTCCCAGCGAGATCCGAACCGGTGACATCAGGAATACAAGGCGGAGAATTAGGTACGGCACAGGTACAACCTCTGGAGCTTACTGAGTCCTCTAGCACTGTATCACTCACACAAGATGAACCGTCTATGAGTCTGTGTAATAGGTTTCGGTTTGAGGCCCACCAGCCTCTCTCAACCCCTTGCCCCACATTGGAACCAAAAAGTCTTAACAGTTGCTCATGCGCAGTAATACAAGTAAGTGGTGGTATCGAGAGAGTAGGGAGAAGTCGACAAATGGATGAGGCATCATCTGGTCTTAAGAGACGGCCTTCTGATACAATTCCCCCGAGGAACAACTTGAGTGTGTGGCTAATTTGCAGCGTCATGTATCACAAATCCTGACCGAACGCTGCGTTTATCTCGCGGAGTAGCGAAGGGAGGTAATGGACTCACAGGCAGCGCATTCATCTGTGGAGATGACTTACTTACTGTGTAAGGTTTCAGGTTTTCACTGCGGTGACTATGAAAAATGTCGTCTTCTGGGATGTGGTGCCGTGTAGATCTTGCATGAACCGACGTTTCGGAGGAACGTAACGCGAAGAAAAGGGAAGTCTCAAATCTCAGACAGTAAAATATGGTTGTGAGTCCCTAGGGAATCGCACCCGAGAAAGACTGCGCTGGCAAGGGCCAGCAACATATACAAAAGACAGACCCGTCCTCTCGTCAGAGAGGGCGCCCCACAAAAACAAGACCGTAACTGTCAAACAGTAATAAATATCTGGTCATGAGCCCGACATGGGGCTCGACACCAAGACTTACTGACTGACCGTCAGTCGCAATGTGACTTTGACTTTGACAGCGCCGTTGCATTGCAACGGAAGTTACTCGACTTTTATTTGCGTATCCGTTACCGCGGGAATGTGTTTACCGAGTTGTTGCTCAGCAATGAACGTCTATTCTGACTTCAGTATTCCGGTTTTCGGGCGTCATGTGACAGAACGTTAAAATCAGAATTCATTAACTTTATAATGGCGATGTAAGGATGACTGCGGTTATCTGCCGACATGACGTACCCTCGTTCCAATAGCAGCTTATATACTGGTTTTACTTACTTACTTAATCCGTTCCTCTTATACCTTATGGTGTCGAGGTTTTTCTTTTCACCTTTGATCATTTTACAGGCGGTAGGCTCCTTGGACGAGTGATCAGTTCGTCGCAAGGCCTCTACTGAAACACAGGAAAACACGTACACATACCAAACATTAATGTCTTGTGTGGGATTCGAACTCATGATCCTGGCTTAAGAGCGAGCAAAGACAGCATGGCTACCGTGACCGGCATATACGAATTTTAATCATCATAATTTAGGTCAGAATATAAGAAGTCGCTAATTAATACACATAATTTTTCCACTGAACAGTAATTTCTCTCTAATTTAAATTAGGAAGTTATGAACTTTGCTTTCCCCACCCACACAGCATGCCTGCTTCACTTCACTTGAAGCATTCTTGTAGAGCCGGCTGCAGAATCACGCAAAGCCAAGTCTCGCCTCCTCCTCCCAACACTCTGAACATGCAGCTAAGAGATTAGCCGATAAAGCATGCGATTTCGGAGTTAGTAAAGATACGACACATTAGCATTATTATTGTGCGCTGCCTATTGCAGTACAGCAGCACTCAAAACTGTCGGGCATCTTCTGGGTCCTGGCACCGTGCAGTGAACCTGCTGTCTCCACTTTATGGTCTATCCTGAGGATGGAGGCAATGTGTTCCTTCTAAACTTTCGTACCCGCCTGTAGGACTACACGATACCGTAACTTACACGAACATCCCAATCTTCAACTGCAAACCGAAAAGACTTCCTCAGGTGGAACGGCTGAATACGGAAGGAGCCATGAAGAATAATATCTTCTCGAATATAATGTCGGGGTCACGTGGTAGCCTAGTTGATTGAGGGACTATGCTACAAGCCGGAAGGTCGCGGGTTTAAGTCCCGATGAGATCATTGGATTCTTTTCAATTGACCTAATCCTTCCAGCCGCACTGTGGCCCTGGGGTCGACTCAGCCTCTAACAGAAATGAGTACCAGGAATTAATCAAATAATTTTCCTGGGGAGTAAAGCGCGGCCGCACGTAAGGCTGACAACCTTACCGCCATCTTTGAGCCGACTGTACAGAAAATGTGGGACCCTCAACGTCTCACAATCCTATGGGCCTTCACGGCCTGTTACAGGGATAGCTTTACTTTACTTTTTACTTTTGGATATAAGGCCTCGTACGCCGCCGAAAGTCAGCCGACGTTTCGGAGGAACACTTCTCCTTATCCATAAGCTAAGCAAGAAACTAGCCATTGCAACCTTCATAGAGGGGATATTCTCCTCCGAAACGTCGGTTGACTTCAAACGGACTATGCGGCGTTATATGTTCATAAGCACAGCTGTGAGACCCTCGGTCCTATTCGGTAGGAGCTTGGTTAAAATCTTGACAGACCACCGATTATCCTAATTCAGGTTGTCCATGGTTTTACTCAGTACTTCCAGAATACTGCAGGGATAGTACCTTTAAATACGACCGCTTCCTTCTTTTATATTTCATAATTCATTATCCGCCATAGGATTTATGTTGCTGAGAGCGTCATTAAATAAACTACGGAGAAACCACTTGGACTACACTCTCCTCGTTTCTGGGAGAAACTAATCAAAGCCAAAGTTACGTATGTTACGACCGACGGCCAGTCGGCCAGTCTGTCTTGGTGTCTAGCATCCAACTGGGGCCCAAGACCGGATTTGTATTATTGTCAGACAGTTGGGTGTTTGTTGATGTAGAGCGCCTTCTCTGACGAGAGGATAGGTCTGTCGTTTACCACTTCTGCTGGTCCTCGCCAGCGCAGTCATTCTCGGGTTCGAGTCCCGTGGAACTCATAATATTTTACCATCTCAGATTCAAGGCTCCAATAACCTGGAGAGCCTAGGAACAGGGTGGACCGGTTATACATACACTCAGTCACCGGGTTCCCTTTTCATCGTTTTCTACGACTCGAATCCTCCTCCACGCGGGTTAAGAATTAAGCACGTACGTTCTTTTCACTAAATATTGAGAATGATACGACCCGGACCGTATAGAAAACACCGCGTCCAACAGTTGTTCCATTTTGTATGTGTTCGTTGCAGCGGGAACGTGTTTACAGAACTCTTACATAGAAACGATAGGTGGGATATGCAGACACACAAACAGCCATGTGATTTCATAAGCTTCCGTTTTTAGAAATAAGGAAAGTAGGCTAGTAAATGCGCGGGGGACTGGATTCAGCTGGCTTAAGATATGGTTTACTGGCGGAAAACGTGCCTTTTAGTTAAATAGATTATTGCGAATTTGTTGCCCAGCTGAGTGACTACTATCTTCTCTGGAAAGGATGCGCTGCATGGAGTTCCACAGACACTGTATGAAGGATGGAGAAGGACGGAGAGATGTCTGGGGATCCCAGGAAGGTCGCAGCAAATTACATGGTTCTTTAACCAAGCAAACGAAGAAGCCACCAGTGGTAGTCCCGTCAGCAGGGAGAAATTCTTTTCACACCTCAACCAGAGACGCGAAGCTGGCGACTCATGCGGCAATTCAATTTTATTCCTTTGAGGAAAGACAAGTCAGGATACAAAACACAAATAGGAACAAGTGAGTATAAATATAACAATATCTTATAACACTGCAGAGAGTAAATTAAAAAGTGCTTGCATATTACAGATGATAACACAAAGAAGCAAGACACGAACGCCAAACCGCAACACTGAACTATATCAGTTTGAGGACGCCCTTAATAAAGGTGCAAGAATTATATAACTTCAAGAAATTTCAAACCAAAGTTAAACTAGAAAGTGAGTGAAATTAATCAATGCAAATAAATGTCGAGTGCATATCAAGTATATTAAACAAGAAGCATGGCATTTGCAAGTGCACAAATAAGTGAACAGTTTAGACATTTTATGCAGTGCGAAAGCTTTGGTGTAGATAAAACGCCTGATGATGGCCGTTTGAGGCAGAAACATGTCGTAAGGAGGATAAATAGAAGTGAAAATAGTTGCACTGCGGACTGAATATATCGTGTGTTTTTAAAGTCAGGATACACAAGTTCTTACTGACTGGAGCGGCTCTCGAGACGAGGCAGAATTCAGTGTTGATGGTTTTACAATGCTTCGAAGAACCTTACAATTGCCATTTTCAGATTTAATAATTTTGTAAGGGATTTTGGCAGCTCTTGCATAGCTCTCGTATTAGACAGTGAGACGAAACTGAAGCGGCGATTGGTTGGACAGAGGAACGGGAAGCTAACCAATAGGGAGCGGCCATGTGTTTAATGGAAAGAAGTGGTGGAAAAGTTTCTGCGGACACGTGGATACCAGAAGATTCTACGATATCTCCTTGGATATAGCACTGTGTAGTGGCTGCCAGAACCTCAGATCTGACATGTTGTTACCGCTTTTCACTACACACATGGCTAGCTTCCCGCTCCTTCATGCAATCACCGATTCACCTTCGTCGGACTGCTTAACGCGAGAGCTATGTAAAAGCTACCAAAATCCTCTCAAAGACAGAGTCTCGAATCTGAGGCAGTAAAATATGGTCATGAGCCCCGCTGGACTCGGACCCAAGAATGACTGAACTGGCGAGGACCAGCAGAAACTGTAAAGGACAAACTCAGCCTCTCGTCAGAGAGGATGTTACATAAGGACTACAAGAGGAAAGGTTCAGTTGAAAAAACAATAGCTGGTCGTGGGTCTCAAGGGGGGTTGGGGTAAAGACCGATTGGTGGTAAACCGCCAGTCGTAAAGTAATTTATTCTGACTCTGACTCTCAAAATAATTGACCATGAAGATGGCGACTGCAAGGCTTGTCGAAACGTCCGAAAGTCTTGAACATTCGACATGGTCTAGTCTCCATAACCGAAGCCAATCTTTAAAGTAACAAATGTCGCATTTCGGATTTTACACAACGTGACTATAATCACCATTATCTTCTGGGATGTGACGCCGTGTAATCTGATAGAAGTTTAAGGACCTTTATAAGGAATGTAGTGCCTCCATCTTCAGGGTAGAGCTGTAAGCCAAAGAGATATCAGGATGACCACAATCATGCAGTTGTGGCCCTAGTACTACTCTCAGGGCTCTATACAGGGACATGACGAGCAGTAGTCTGCAGTGTTTGGGATTTCTGGGCGTTGTATCCCAGACCGTAGAAGCCAAGCAAGCAATTAACAGGCGTCGCCAGGGATGACGCTCGTTCTGCTACCAAACCACATGGCGCCACATCTCAGAAGATGGCGCTTCTCGGTACGCGCCGTCAGGATCTGTTTATGAGGACAGGAGCCTAAATAATTGCTTAATTTGAACAGAGGAGCCGACAGTGTTCGCGGAGAAAGAACCCCCCCTCTCTCTCCTCTTATATATATNCGCGTAAGGCTGACAACCTTGCCGCCATCTATGAGCCGATTGTCTAGAAAATGTGGGAATCTCAACATCTCACAATCCTAGGGACCTCCACGGCCTGTTACAGGAATACCTTTACTTTTTTATATATATACTGTACCTATTTAGAGGTGTGACTATAGAAAATGTTTGGACGGGTGAATGGATTTATTGACCACTTATACACACGACTCGGAACTACAAGTGATTACAGCGCCTTAGCTAATCTCCATAATTCACAAATCACCACAGCACCCGCTAAGCAATTTCCAGCCAGCTGTATCTTCACCAGCCGTTCCCTGATAACGGCTGCTGACAGTGCTGATCCTCAGCTTCCCCCGCTCAGGCCCTATATTCATAGCCTCTCATGCAGAACTCACCTGACTTTGTCCCTTGCTTATAACGTCTGGGCACTGATCATATAGTGGCGGGAACATGTCTACCGAGCTGTTGCCCATAAACGGCAGGGTCTGGGATCACAGAAAGCACCTTTCTTCTATTGTTGAATTATGTTTCGGGCTTCACCTAGCAACGACCGCATTATATATATCTGTAAGTGCGAGTTGTCACGGTCATCACACAATTTCGGTTTCCTATAGCAACGAAGAGTCGAGTATTAACAAGCTGCATTGACGTAAGTTAAGTAGTAGGCCACGAACGAGCCAGAAGTCTCTTTGTTTCAGTGTAACTTCTGTTCTGAGAATATTGGAGTACAGTGATACTATATGTTAAATTTAGTACACTATATAAAAAGACGGTCTGCTACTTAGTATTCGTGCAAGTTGCTGGTTCGAGATTACGTTAAATGTCGGCCTCGACCCTCCACTCGGCAATACTAAGAACAGAAAGGAATATTGGTGAGGAAGATGGGGAAGTTGATTGTACGAGAGCTCCTACAGCAAATGGTGAGGCGTCCCACTGAATTCTCGGAGCGTTGCATCACTTCTTTAAAAAGATACCACAAAATTTTGATATTAATATTTCGTACATTCTCTTCTTTCTTTCAATTTTGATTCTTTTTCCGATAAATCCGGGGGAGAGGGAAGATGCCTGGCTCTCTCTCCTGCATTTCCGAAGCCCACAGCAGCAGTTTGACGCTCTTGGATGGAATGAGACCCAAACGAGGCTCACCGACTAGACCCATCATTTATATTTTCGTATAGAGAGTCGAGTGAAGGGCTTTTGTTTGTTAATGGACAGTGCTATGAAAGAACATCCATTCTTCTGACGTTGAGTGGAAAAAGTGAAGAGAGACGACAATAAAAAAGGGTTCCATGACATTACTCCTGCGTCAAGCACACTAAAAGAAGAGGAAGTAAAATCAATCAAAGCTTCACTTCTTATGATTGGAAGGATTAATATTAGTGTCAAAGGAACAGTTTTTGTGCTTAGTGTTTAGTTCCTTATGGAAGTGGAGGGATACTTTGTCCGTATGGCTGAGTCAGTCTTGCGTAAGCTCTTTCATTCTCAAATCATTTGTAATCAATTTAAATTTCAAAGGTTCTGTTATCTTCCATTTGTTTCGGGAACAATGGTTATTTTTTAATTTATATGTTTAAAAACAAGTGGCATAAGCGCCATCGAACTTCAGACAAAGGGTTCCGTCCCGCTTATTCAGAATCTAATTAAAACAACAATATAGAAAATGTACACAAAATACATGGTCCAACAAGCTATTACAAATAAACATTTTCATGAAAATGACGACAGCTAATGACAGAGAGTCTATTACTGGTAGATTTGCCTACTGATAGAATTAAGATATGCATTGCTCTACCGGCGCACTGTTACCATGACCTCATCCATCAGCATTAGGATTTTATTGGAGAAAAATTATAATAACTACTACAAGAACAAACACAATCGTTTTGGTGGTGCATGAATTTATGGTAATTCTGTGTGGTAACAGAGCTCAGCACGTGCTTGTTGTAGATACTGTCTGTGTACTAAGGGAGCAAGAGCGTGTCACAGCCCGTTAGTGACGTAACCGCTACATCAGCAGTATGAAATTATTATTATTATTATTCGAGGGTATATGCCATTTGGCCTGTTTCCGACTTCAAGAGAACACGTTCCAAGATTCTATTTGGTAAACCAGGTATTCGCCGGTCACGGTAGCCGAGCGGTCTAAGGCATGTACTGTCTTCGCTCACTCGGAAACCGGGATCGTGGGTCCGAATCCCACTCAGGGCATGGATGTTTGTGTGCGTTTTCCTGTGTTTGTCTACAGGTAGAGGCCTTGCGACGAGCTGATCACTCGCCCAAGGAGTCCTACCGAATGTGTAAGATCTAGAAAAACCGAAGTGAAACGGAGAATTTCATTGAGGAAGGCCTAGGCACAAATTGGGGCTGTAGCGCCACAAAAAAAAAAAAACAGGTATTCACACGCCAATGGAGAATTTAGATATACGTAGGTATTTCCGTCCGTAACTTTGGTTATATTCGTACAAGGCAGAACGTACCTTGGTTCCTAGAGCAGTTGGATATTAAAATTAATTTTGTGGGTAGGCGGGTCTGTTAGCAGCAATGCCTGTGTCATTTCCATAAAAACAGACTGTGTGAACGAGTCTATGGAACCTGTAATTTGTATTCTTCAAATATTGGATGCTATGTTTCGACTGTATAGTTTGCTTGAGGACTCAAGTCACGGAGTTTATCTTCCGACTGATTACATGGAGCCTCGGGTATAGTACAAGAAAATAAAGACAGAGTTGATGAAATTTTATGCTACAACTTTTGAGTTTTAAAGCAAACAAGACTTCATCCGAGGAGGTACATCTAGCTCCGGGCCAATTAATTTACTTCCTTTCTCACCAAAAACGTAATTAACCGTGCAGAATCTTCAAGGAACACAGATCTGACTATTATCTTCTTCAGACGCTCTGTAAATACCCACAAGCAAGTAAGGTGATAGAGGGACAGTAATTCATTTACTGTTGTCGGTATAAAATATCTCTAAGGATAAGCCATAAATATAGCGACGTAGGTTGCCAAGATATTTGAAAGTTATTAGTTCTTATGTAGGATCTTAGGGTCTCTCACCGGTGGTTATGAAGAGCACTATCTTCCGAGATAAGTGCACAATGAGGAGTTTCGTAACTTGTACTCTTCGCCAAGTATATTTAGAATGATCAAGCCAAGGAGGATGAGATGGACAGAGCATGTAGTATGAATGGGCAGAAGAGGACTGCCTATAGGATACTGGTGCGAAAGACAGAAGGAAAGAGACCACTACGAAGAACAAGACGTAGATGAGTAGATATTAAAATAGATCTTAGAGAGATAGGATGGAATGGTATTTGTGAAGACGGTAAAGAGCCTTCGGGTTCCATAAAATTCTTTGAAGTTCTTGAGTAGCTACACAATTTGTGGCTTCTCTAGAAGCTCTCAGTCCCATGAAGTAAGTAACTATCTTCTGAGATACAACGCCGTGTAGTTAGTTGAAAGTCAAGCGACGTTTCGTAGAAACACATCGCCTTCATCATCAGGGCTGAAGAGTAAGCCAATCAAGAAAGAACCACGAAGTACACAGAAAGCTAAATCCTTTTTTTCTATTTCCTTTATCGCATCTGTACTTTGTACTTTCCTGATGATGGTGACGGTGGTGTATTAGAATGTAGATTTACTGGGATTTTTCCATCGTCTGGTATTCTGAAAGACGACAACGTTTCGGAAAGCGAATCTGTTTCCATCCTCAGATTTAAAGATTGCGAAACAATTGTCTAGATGTAAGATTTGAGGTTTTCACGGGGGTGACTGTGAACAATTCGGCCTTCTGTGATGTGGCGCCGTGTAGATCTTGTGTAAACCGACGTTTCGGAGGAACGTATCGCCTCCATCTTCAGGGTAGAAAAATCCGCGAGCGAGGAACCAGCTTGAATAGGTTTATCCGAAACGTCGGTTCACACAAGATCTACACGGCGCCACATCCCAGAAGACGACATTCTTAATTATCTAGATGTGTGAGCTAGAAAGAATTCGAAGTTCAAGTATTGGAAAGGGTGATGACATCAGCAGTCCCGGGAGTAACGCTTAATCGTCAAGTCAGTCACATGTCGGCTCCTTTTAATGCAGCCAGCAGAGCAGGTGCCTCAATACTGTTTCACCTGAGGATGGAAACAGAACAGTTTCCAAAAAGTTGTTTTCTTGCGGCACAAAAGGGAATGGACTAAGTCCACAAATTCGTTGATTAATATTGTTCTATTTCTCTGGGTTTTATTTACTTATTTTTCCCGCTTTAGCTTGCTGTCACGCTGACGAGAATGTCGACGGAATTCTTACAGAGAAAATAAAAACAGATTCTTCAGAGATGGAACAGCCGATCAAGGCAACCTATGCCTGTCATGCCTGAATTTCGAAATTGAGTTCTGAAATGGTCACGGTACAGACCGTTATTCTGTTAAGGTGGGAAAAAAGAAAAAGAAAGAGGAAAAAACACTTCTGTTTTGCGAAAATAAAAACGTCATGCTTGGCAAGACTTGTAGTGGAAAACAAACAGCGATAAGAACCAGGAGGAACATTTGTCGAGACACTTGTCTGAGCTCTGTTAGAGACAGAGAGACAGGCTATGACCTAAGGAAATTTCAAGTTGAATCCTGGGTTCTTACCTAGAATTACAATGTTATTAACTAACGGAATGATTGATTTGCTGATTTGTTAAACAACTGACTGATTTATTAACTATCCAACCGATTCCGCAGCTAGCAAACACACTACATAACCAACGAACAATCCAACTGAAACTTATCAAAATTTGCTTGCTACCTGGATCATGCAGGTTTCTTGCTTGGCATATTCATCGACCCTTAGGGTGTAGATGACATGTACGTCTGAAACGTCGGTTGACTTTCGACGGACAACATGGCGTTGTACCACAGAAGACAGAACTCTTCATAACTACCACTGCGAGACCCTCAAATCGCATTTATAAACATTAGCTCATAAATAACTACTTACACTAAAAACTAAACTCCGTGGCTTGAGTCCGCAAGCGAACTATACCGACCGAGCGACCGGCGCTTTTTGGCGAAGTTAGTGTCAACTTTAGCGGATAGTGTGTGTCGCGTGGTCAGCGCAAGGGATCCCCACGGTCGTTAATTTCGGTTTTTAGACCGGAGCAGCTACGCGTATTTCCTTGAAATAGCTCCTCAGTGGACCCGGTTTCAGACCCACTACTTCTCAGAAAATGTGGTAGCGCCGGGAATCAAGCCCGGGACCTCTGGATCTGTAGCCAGAAACTCTGACCACTAAACCATATAGGCGGTCCCAGTTATTATAATTCTTTCTCCCAGAAACGAACTAACAGATAAACTAACAACCTATCCAAATCACTAAGTAACAATTAAAATCACACTAAAAATTGACCAGACATAATCAAGAAACTAAAAAACTTCGTTGGGTTAGAGGTTTCGTTTGGTACGCCGGTCACCAGTGAACTCTACTTTATCAGCCTCGGATGGTAGGCGACTGGAGTATCCGGTGGAATAATAATTGGAAGGAGAAACCGAAGTACGCGGAGAAAACCTGCCCCAGTGCCAAATTGTCCACCATAAATCTCACATAAACTGAACTGGGATCGAACCCTGTGGCCTGCGGTGGGAAACCTTTGAGCTATGGCATGACCATTATTAACTAACTCAAATAGGGCCTAACTCACTAACTAATTCCTTCTTGAGTAGCTACTAGTCGCTCAGCTGCTCAAGAAATTCACAATTTTACTGAATCTGAAGCAGTATCACCGGACTGTAAGTCCTTGTAAGTAAAGTGAAGCTATCCCTGTAACAGGCCGTGGAGGCCCATAGGGCTGTGAGACGTCGAGGCTCCCACATTTTCTAGACCAAGGGTTTCCAAACTAAGGCCCGCGGGCCTCATGCGGCCCGCGATGTGATTTTATCCGGCCCGCGAAAGAATTGTGCAGAAATGCGCCAATTGAACTAATTTTCCAATGAGTACTGGTAAATGTGATTCCCAGCTTATTGGCCTGACACATTATATTGCAGTTCGATGGCATGGCTTCTTTCAGCTCAAGAATGAAATTGATATATTTCTTACCGAAAAAAACCATCACGAACCACTTTTATCAGATACCAAGTGGCTTTGGAAATTAGCAGTTTTGCTGATCTGGTGAACCATATGAACCATTTGAATTTAAAGTTGCAGGGTGAAAATAACTTAGTCTGTGATTTATTTGCACTTATCAAGGCATTCAGAGCAAAGTTGATACTTCTGGAAAGCCAAGTGAAAAATTGTAACTTTGTTCATATGCTATACTGTGCAGAGTTGCATAAAAAGGGTGAAGCAGAATTTCCTTCCTCGTTTGCAAATTTAGTCATTTCAGATTTGAAAGAACAATTTCGGAAACGATTTGCTGATTTGGATTCCAGTGCTCAGGAAATTAGATTGTTTCAAAATCCGTTTGACTGTGATGCTGCAGATGTCCCAAGTCAAATTCAAATGGAAATTATTGAACTTCAGGAAAATTATCATATTAAAGACAAATACAAGGAAGGAAATTTGATCGAATTTTATAAATTTCTGAACTCTGAGCAATTTCCAAATTTAAAGAAATCTGCTTGTAAATTTATCTCCATTTTTGGGACGACTTATCTGTGTGAACAAACTTTTTTTCCCAGATGAAGTACATCAAGTCGAAATACAGGGCAAATTTATCCAATGAACATTTAAAGTCGCTACTTGTGATTAGCGTTTCAAAATTTGAACCTCAATTTAATCAGATTTTAAGAACGCAAAAAAAGTTCCAACATTCACATTAATTGTTTTAACGTAATTTGTGATGAAAATATGAGCATTTGCTGCTACTGTCTGTTGTCATTAATATACGATAATTTATTCTCACGTACTTTGTATTTAGTTTATGAAATTGTGTGCTTTCAATAAAACTCATATACCTAGAGTTATTAATCTCTCATTTTATCCGGCCCGTTGAAAGTGCTGAATTAACTAATGTGGCCCGCGGTTCGAAAAGTCTGGAGACCCCTGGTCTAGACAATCGGCTCACAGATGGCGGTAAGGTCAGCCCTACGTGCCGGCCGCCATTAACCCCCAAGATATTCCTGGTATTCATTTCTGTTAGAGGCTGAGTCGACCCCAGGGCCATAGTGCGGCTGCAAGGATTAGGTAAATTGAGAAAATCCAATGACTTCGGGATTCGATCCCGTGGCCTTCCGTCTTGTAGCATAGTGCCTCAACCAACTACGCTACCGCGTGCCCCTTGTCTGTCATGCTTTATTTCCTTACTTCCTGTTTTCCCCCGTTTCTCTTTCATATTCCATTCCTTATTCTTTCCTTTCCTTCTCTCTTCATTCCCTACTCATTTCTTTCTCATCACGGCTTGTATGTCTAGAATACTCAGTCTATATCGACTATCATCCGGGCGCCCGATATCAAAGTGATTAACTTCCACAGAGTTCTCTCAGTAACAATTTTGTACACATCTTTTGTTTTCCCACTAATTCTATCACGTAAACTCCTTGACCTAGTTACACGGGCAGACCCCAGACCCGGCTGTTCTTGTAAGTATTCCTTCTAGTCCCCCAGTTTCTTGGGGGGCGGCTTTCGTTGAAATGTTTCAGTTGGCAATCCGCCTAACATCTTTCAGAGTTCCGGAGGTAAAGAGAACAGGGCGTCTGAGGGAAAGTCTGTAACTGGGTTAGACGTGTTT
The DNA here is from genome assembly GCF_002891405.2 of Cryptotermes secundus. Classification (NCBI taxonomy): domain Eukaryota; kingdom Metazoa; phylum Arthropoda; class Insecta; order Blattodea; family Kalotermitidae; genus Cryptotermes; species Cryptotermes secundus. The sequence continues at coordinate 3,972,294 of NW_019743656.1, forward strand.
GTTTAAGGGTTGGTATTTCAGGATTCATTAGCAGAATCCATCGAAGAGTCGCGGGTTGGAAGCGGCACGAAATCTATGATTTCAAAACCAACACACGAGTTGCTGTACTGAATGTATTTATTTAACAACGCTGCCAGCAGATCAAGTTATGTGAAGCCGAATGGTAGGATCTAACAGACTGGTGTGCCTGTAACGATCCAGACTTCTGTACGGAAGTGCTCGATCTGAACATCGGCCGAAACACCGGCCAACATCACTCAGGCTTTTCGTGATTTTATGCAGTCACTACACGCAATTACTGGGATATTAGTTCCATTAGGCTACAACAGCTTCCTTCCAAATTACTTCCAATTCATCACTGTTCACCAGTCATCATACAATCGTGGCTATTTATTCTAAAAACTGAGAGTTTATTTGAATGCTTTAACGGTATCCCTGTAACAGGCTGTGGAAGCCCATAGGGTAGTGAGACGTCGAAGCTCCCATGTTTTCTCTAGAAAATCCGCACAGATGGCGGTGAGGCTGTAAGCCTTAAGCTGCAAGCTATCCTCGTAACAGTCCATGGAGGCCCATAGAGTACTGAGACGTCGAGGTTCCCACATTTTCTAGACATTCGGCTCACAGATGGCGATGAGTTTGTCAGCCTTACGCGCCGGCCGCCCTTTACCTCCAGGAATATTCATGATATTCATTTCTGAGTCGACCCCAGGGCAATAGTGCGGCTGGAAGGATTATGTCAACTGGAAAACCAATGACCTCATCGAGAATTGAACCCGCAACCTCCCGACATATAGCATAGTGCCTCAAGTAACTACGCTACCGTATGCCCCGAGAATGTATTTAAATAAAACACAAAAATTAGGTCTAAAATACGTCGAAGGAAGGCATCGTGTCCTAATGCAAGGAACCTCGTATCTGGGCAGTGCAGTTGTGATGACAATGTTAAATGGTAAACTTGCTACAGAACATCAGGAACCCTGAAACTCGTGGAAAGAACAATAAATCAAAATTATCCTTTTATTTGCATGTAAGAAATTCTGTAAGCATCACATTTATCAATGTCATTACGAAATTTCAGGTCACCACATCAACGCATCATCAAGCGTTAGCACATTGCATGCATGCAAGTCACGAGGGGGTGAGGCAGCCTATCGTTTCGGTGTATCGTGTCTCTTCTGTGAGTATTAAAATAACATTTCGATGCGGATAAGTGACGTGCTCTGTGCTATATACAAGAATGTTTATGACTATTTGTGCGTGTTATTCGTGGGGGAAGTTGTTATACGTTGGTTTCGACGTATCACTCGATAACATGTATGACTGCAAACAAAACATGGGGAAATTAATAGTACGAAAGTTTGTATAGCGAAAGATGAGCTCTACCGTTGAATTACTAACGGGTGATATACCAGGCAAATCTCCAACAACTATTGGTGGCTGTCGATGCACGGGAGAGGGGCGCGTCAAGAGACAAGTATACTTTTCAGACCTACGAGTACTCGTATTACCGTATTTAAGATCGTCGTCTTGACCAAGCGGCAATGCTTTTGTTTTGAATTCAGGCTGCGAATCGGAGTGTTCTATTCACTTACCAGACTACACGGTGTAAAATCTTAGAAGATCATGATTTAAAAGTAAAAGTACGAGACTTGGAGATTTTCTCTATGGTGATTTGGATCATCGCCTAATGGGTTCTGCCACAGTGTAGTCCGGTAGGTTACCAAAGTTTCGGAGAAAATTTTCGCTTCCATCTTCAGGATAGCATATGTAAGCATCCGGTCTGTGTTTCTCTGTAACACTGATGACAACCTGCTACATTAAACGGCGTCAGAACATACAGGACCACGACAAAAATTTTAACCACCGCGATAACCTCAAATCTAGCATGGTCCCTGCAAACAACGGAGTCTGGGCAGCTCAGTGGATATACTAACTGTGCCACAGGATGGACAACTGCGGAATCCGGGTTTGATTCCCGGAAGAGGCAACAGAGTTCTCTCTTTGCCAACGAGTTCAGACCGAGCCTGGGGCCCACAGAGCCTCCTATCCAATGGGTACCGGTAGCTATTTTACCGCGGGGCAAGGCAGAGGGGGCCTGAAGTTGATCATTCATTTTCACCCATTGCAGAGGGTAATAAAGCGTGGAGCTACACCTCCAACCCCCATACGTGTACATGGTGTAGTGCTTAATTAAGCATAAGGGAAACTTCACTGCTATCTTGTTGGATTTGAGGTTCTTATGGTGGTGGCCTTTATACTTCATATGTTCTGGGACATAACCTTCTGTAGTCAGGTAAAAATCAACCGACGTTTCGGAGGAACTTATCGTCCCTATCTTCAGCCTTGTTATCTGCTTCATGCTGGTTCCGTGTTTGACTTAACCTTCGACCATCAAGATGGAGCCGATATGTTTCTGTCAATCATCACTTGACTTTCATTTGGCTACACCTCCTATTTACGGTTAGCCCGTATTTACCCTGTAAGAAACGGACTAACTGGAAGCTACCGTGTTGTAAATACGCCCGTGAATCTTATATTTGTGTCTCATAATCGAGAAGAATGTTAGAGAGAGATGTTCTGTAAAACAGACTTACCATCGGGAGACGCTGTGACTAAAATTTAGACCGTCATCTCTTCTAAGAATTAAAAATGAAGTCTTGAAACTTTTTTTCTTATAATGAAGACACGAAAAATTCGTCATAGGTAATACGATTGCAAGTTTTATAAGGTAAATACTTTTTAAGTTCAAATTAAAATTTTTTAGAAAAGTAATTAATTTTGAAGACAGAAGAAGAGACTGCAGTCTAGTTTGTCAATTGTTTAGCAACACAAACGCAGCTTCTGATAGCTCTTCTATAGCCATATAGGAGTAAAAACAGTCTAAGTTTTACTGAAAAGAACAAATTCACTGACCAGCTTCCTTGTTCTTTTTGACATTTTAAACCCAGAAATACTTTAAATATTATTATTAAGTTCAGTGCGTACCTCTCAGGAAACACATAACGTCTCCGCTACAAAGCATAACCGGTTAATTCTGCTTAGAAAAACAGCCGCTGTTTGTTGTGAGAACCATACGGAACATGTACAGAATGTGTGGACAGAATGCAGACTTCTGTTATATATGCAAATCCAGTCCGTACCTCATAGGAAACACATTATTTCTCCGCTACAGAGCCCAGGGTTAATGCTGTTTAGGGAAACAGCTGCTGTTTGTTGCTGAAATCTACAAATACAGTGTGTTGGAAAATTGCAGAATTTATTACTGTTGAAGCGTGCGGTATATACCACTGCAATTTAAAGGGTTAAAACTCAGCTGGCTGACGTAACGATAACTCTCTAGACTCGTATTCGAGTTGTACTCGCTTTGAATCTCAACCGAGACACTGACTGACCAAACTGAAAATTCTTTCATGATTTCTCCCAGTCCCTCCAGGCTATTTCCGGGATACTGCCTCAATCAGGCCACGACCGATTGCGCCTGAATAATTTCCAATTCATTATTCATCTATCATCCAACCAATAGACGTTATATAGTCTAGTTACTGATATGTGTATGAGTGACTATAGACGGGGTTCGGATTGGTGACCTGATTTATTGGCCTCTTTTAACACACGACCTCGTGACTACAATTGACTATATAGTGCCTTCGCTATCTCCACACTTTACAAATCACTTGAGCACACGCTAAGTCTTTTCCAGCATTCAGTGTTTTCACTAGACGTTTCCTGGAAACGGCTTCTAACAATGGTTATTCCTCTGCTTCCGTTCTTAAGTCTTCCTTGAACGGCTCCCTTTAAACTGCCTCTTCTTGTCCAAGTCCAAGACACATTGAGATTGGCGGTCAGTCAGTCAGTCAGTCAGTAAGAAAGTCTTGGTGTCGAGCCCCGTCTGGGGCTCATGACAGATATTTATTACTGTTGAACGTTACGGTTTTGTTTTTTGTGGGGCGCCCTCTCTGACGAGAGGACAGGCCTGCCTTTTTTACATGCTACTGGCCCTTGCCAGCGCATTCTTTCTCGGGTCCGAGCCCCTTGGGACTCACGATCGTATTTTATTGTTTCAGATTTGAGACTTCCCTTCTCGTCGCCTCCTACGACTCGCAGGGTCACGGTGGAGGTATTCGATCCCGTCTCCTTTTTATGTCATTTGCACGGACCTATTAGAAAACACCATTTCCAACAATACCTATATTGTTTCATGCGTATCCGTTAACGCGTGGACGTATTTACCGATCCGTTGCCTAGAAACGATTCTACATACTACAATATTTTGGGATATAACGTCATGCAGTCTGTTGAAAGTCAACCGACGTTCTGATGAATATGTCGTCTCCATCTTCAGGATTAAAGAGTAAAACAAGCAAGAAACTAGCGTGAAACATGCAGCAAGCAAAGCTACTGACGTCATCGCAATATAAGCCACAATGATATACACGTCGGGACGTCCCAGGAGACATTAATCCTCGTAGTGAACACGATGACAGTATCAGATCTGACGCTGTTACAACTGTGTCTATTAATGTTATGCAAAGAGCCTTAATGTGTTTAGACAAGATGCTGCCATACCCACAGTAATACAGTGTATAATTCTGCGCTGTATTAAGATACGAATATAAATATTTGACACAAAGTATTGGGTTGAGCCCTGTTTGTCTGCACTCTTTCCCTTCTGTTACCATGGACACACAAATAGAAAGCTACTTATGGAAGTACACAGACCAGGGCTGTCCACCCTGGAACCATAGAGAGCCCGAAATGTACCTCAGCTGGTAAAGGCAAAGTTGTTCCACTGATTAATTAATCACTATGTCACGAAGACGTATGGGGGACTGGGGATATAGCTCCACCTTTCCTGACTTCGGCACTAGATGAAGGGCAGTGATCAGTTTCACGTCCCGGACGCTTTACCCCCGTCGAAAAGTCCCCCAGTAGCCATTGGATAGGAGGCCGAGTGGGTCCCACAGCCGGTATGGACGCTGTGAAGAAGACAAAATTGTTACGATAAAGGGAATCGAACTCGGGTCGTCCAGCCCGTAACCCGTCGCTATACCGACACAATACATCAGCTGGTCCCGTTTGTGTGCTCTTTTTTGATTCTGTCAGTGTGTGAATAATATAAGGTCGAAAATAGGTTGATTAATCTGTGATCATCTGGAAAAGATTTGGAAGCAAACGGATACGCCCTGATCAAACTGCTATTCAGACAGTCTTCTGGAGGGGCTGAGGAATACCACGAAAAGTTCCTAGCCAGGCTAGCCGATGTCTCTGCTGAAATTCGAAACGAGAACTTCCCGAATTAGAGTTTAGAGGAATATCAGTAGGCAAGTCTGCCGTGGGTACAAAAGGGAAACAAATATGTAACACACGTGTGTATATGTTTCTCAATATACCGCTATATATATATATATATTGTCGCGAGTTTACTATGTAACGCGACGAATAATTTCACGTGGGTCTCGGATTCAGCGAATATTTATTGAACACATTCTTTTACACACTCTAGTACAATTATCATCACTTTTACTGTTTCTGCGGTTCCAGTCACTCAATCCGACTGACTCGGCGAATGCTAGACTTCAACTGACTGCGGTCTGGTATAGTCAACCGGTCCAACTAACTCTTCGGAGCTGGACTATTATAACCTGGTTTCGGAAGGGATAGAACGCACCATCGCCCAGGGTTTGATTTCACGTGTTCTATGTTCGTTACCGTCGATATGCATTATTTCGGCTGTTTCAATAAATCGTTCCTACGAATTATACAATTTTACAACCCCACCCCAAAAAGCACACATTCGACCAGTAGCACCAACAATGCACACTCGTATAACACCAACGTTTCCATAAATGAAAATCAATTTGAAAACACATTACATTGTCACGTAGTATGNTGTCGCGAGTTTCCTAGGTAACGCGACGAATAATTTCACGTGGGTCTCGGATTCAGCGAATATTTATTGAACACATTCTTTTACACACTCTAGTACAATTATCATCACTTTTACTGTTTCTGCGGTTCCAGTCACTCAATCCGACTGACTCGGCGAATGCTAGACTTCAACTGACTGCGGTCTGGTATAGTCAACCGGTCCAACTAACTCTTCGGAGCTGGACTATTATAACCTGGTTTCGGAAGGGATAGAACGCACCATCGCCCAGGGTTTGATTTCACGTGTTCTATGTTCGTTACCGTCGATATGCATTATTTCGGCTGTTTCAATAAATCGTTCCTACGAATTATACAATTTTACAACCCCACCCCAAAAAGCACACATTCGACCAGTAGCACCAACAATGCACACTCGTATAACACCAACGTTTCCATAAATGAAAATCAATTTGAAAACACATTACATTGTCACGTAGTATGTGTGTGACTATAGATGGAGTTTGGATCAGTGAATAGATTTATTGACCAGTTACATGTCGTTTCTACAAATAACTATAACACTATCTCTATTTCCAAACTTTACAGTGTACCACAGCACACATTCTAGTGTTCTCAGTCTCTTACTAGACGTTTCCTAGTAACGGTACCAACAATGGCTATTCCTCTGCCTCCGAACTTCCATAGAGAACTATTTGTCTCCTCTTCTGACTAAGTTTGTCCTTTGTTTATAACATCTCAGCACGGACAACGCAGAAATACTCCGTTTTCAATTGTACCTCCACTGTTGCGAACCGACCTTTTGCCGCGAGAACGTGTTTACCGAATCGTTGCGCAGAAACGGCCTTGGTATATCCTCCCATCTTGAGGTCGTTGCATAGCAACAGCTCTATACGCTGCAATATACTGTCATGTGTTTATGGCTGCATGACTAATAATAATGGGTTTTGGATTGGATGATTGGATTTATTGACACCTTGTACTATCTCTCATAATCACAATCATTATAAGAACTCACGATCAATCTTCAGTCGAGCCCTTCTTCCTTGACCTCCGAGGACTCGCTCCATTCTCGTTCTCTTTCTACGACTGACTTCTGATTTACGACTGGACTACTTACATAGTCTCTAGGCGAATCCATAGAAAACCCATCCGTTGCCCAGCAACGGATATATGCGAACCACATAGAAAACACCTCTCCCTCTATTGTATTTACAGCGCCACTGCATAACAATGGAAGTTATCCGATTGCAACCTGCGTATTTGTTGACGCGGGAGTGTTTACCGAGTCGTTGCCCAGCAACGGGTGTACATGTCACAATATATATAGATCATTCCCCTACTCGATTCCTCCTTAAAGACCACCTATATATAATAAGATAATTTTATAAAACTAATAACTTGAAATAAGCTTCACTAATTTTACAGTATTTAAACATTGTACGTGTATTTGGATGAAAAAAAAAACTTCTACTTAACAAGAATATTTAGCATTACGTGACGCAGTCTAGTAATGAACGTTGAAGCATTTTGCTTTTATAAACAGCAGATGACGGCCGTAAATGCTCGAAGTATCAGTTATTTATTAAAAGTATAAAATTGTTGCGATCCTCGGACATATCTACATAATGCAGTAAGTGCACTGCACCTGCCTTCGCTAGAACATCTCTGCCTATGCTTAAAGAGTAAGCAAAAGTAAAGGTATCCCTGTAACAAGCCGTGGAGGCCCATAGGGTTGTGAGATCTTGAGGTTCCCACATTTTCTAGACAATCGGCTCATAGATGGCGACAAGGTTGTGAGCCCTACGCGCCGGCCGCCCTTTACCCCCAAGAACATTCAGAGAATATTCCTGGTAGTCGTTTCTGTTACGTAAGCTTAAAGGGATATTTCGGCGGACTGCAGAAGAGTCTCGTGGGGCCACACAAGAACTGGCACGACATAAGCGTCAGCTGCGCCGCCAGATGGACAAACCTGGTACAGCCTCCCACATAATGAAACTGCTTGCTGTCACCGTGTATTGAATAAAAGGCGGTATGGAAGACTTTCCAGGGAGTTATAATGAAAGCGAGGAGGAAAAAATGAATAGAAGATGGGAGTTGTATTACCTTCTAGGATAATTCCGTGCAATCCGGTAGAAGCTCAGAGACGTTTCGGAGGAAAGTACTGCCTCCATCTTTAGGGTCCAAGATATACTAAACACCTAACGAGCCAGAAGTAAACAGCAAGTTGAATTTATTTACATTTTCTGCTGTAAATTCTCTCCAAATCCTATTATTAGCTTCATGCTGCTTCAGCTGATTTCTTGCTCGGCTAATTTTTCGAATCTGAAGACGGAAGCGTCAGACTTCCTAACTACACGGGTATTACAACCCAGAACTGGAATATAGCGCAGTCTAGTTCGTTGGAAGTCACGCGAAGCTTCAAGAGATTATGTCGCCTCCAACTTCAGGGCTAAAAAATAAGCCAAGGTAGAAACCAGTATGACGCAGGCTGCAAGATTGCTCAGCTTGCTCTTAGACCCTGAAGCTGGAGGCGATATGTTCCTCCGAATCGTCATGCTCTCTCTGAACCACACGGCACTACAATCCAGAATCAATTTGATACTGGCGGCTAAAGATGTCCAATGCGTCTAGGTTTTATGTGGTTTAGGGCTCCTAATTATGTAGTCATGCCGCATTTAAGGCTGGAAATACGTTCCTCGAATCGACAGCGCTAACTGAACCATTTCAGAATAGCAGTTATGGAAATCCACCCACCCACCCAAACACCCAAATACCCACCTACCTACCTATCTATGGCTCTACAGCACTTGTGGACCTTGGCCGCTTTTTCAGTTTCTTAATCTATACACAGTAGGTAGGACTCCTTGGACGAGAGATCAGCCAGTCGCAAGGCCGGTACCTACACACAGAACAACACAAGCAGAATAAACGCACATAGACAGCCATACCTCGTATGGGATGTGAACCCGCGATTCCGGTGTTTGAGCGGGCGAAAACGGTTCGTGCCTTAGACCGCGCGGCTGGCCACTGTAATAGGCAGTTGTGGAAATACGTTCATAAAATCGTAATTAATTACAATTATACAATAAATAAAACGGCCAAACTTAGTTAAAATTATTAACTAATTTAGAATGTTTTATAAAACGTGTGTAATGTATGAAAACTGTCCTTATGTACTGGAAGATGGGCCTGGCTGAGGCTCATTTTGCGTGCAGTCGACAGTTTTCTTTCTGAAGATGGCGCCATAATTTGACTGCCGTGCCCGAAACTTCCCCGACCAAAGAATTGCAAGAGGGTATCATACCCTAATCCCCTTTCTTCACTTTAACGCTGTGGTCAAAATTTGTGCAGTTTTTAGCTATAATATTCATGGTACCGAGTCGAGATAACTCAGTCGGCACAGCCACTGGCGACGGGCTGGATGGCCGGTATTCGATTCCCGGCAGAGGCAAGAGATTTTTTCTCTACTCCACAGAGTTCAGAACGGCTCTGGGGCCCACCCATCCTCCTATTCAATGGATAATGTGGGCTGTTTCCATAGGGTAAAGCGGCCGGGGCGTGAAGCTGTCCACTTACCTCCAACTAGTGGTGGAGCCATAATTCAATTCCCCCACATTTCTTCATGGCTGGGCGCTTAATTAATTAAGCACAGGGACAAATTTACCTTTCCCCTATCCATGGCAGTACCGATTTCATTCACGAAACGTGTATATAAAATTGAGGTCAAATTTCTTTTAGAAACATCAGCATCGTTGGTGGTGAGGCCCTCGTTATTCTGAATGGGGGGGATTTATCTATTCAAATTCCATCCACTGTTCATTTTCTTACGAAAACCGATCTCGAAAACACAGTGTGTTTTAACGAATCGGTGTTACACTTGTTAAGGTAAGGTGAAGTTGTCCCTGTGCTTAACTAATTAAGCACTACGCCATGATTCTTTATCTCGGCATTAGTTTAAGGCGAGTGGTCAGCTTCCCGTCTCGGTCGCTTTACCCCCAAGAAAGGAGCCCCTTACTCTTTTGATTTTTTTTTATTCCTGGTGGGGTGGGACTAAGTCCCTTGTACTGCGGCCTCTTCTGGCCTATTGTACCAGCCCCAGATGATAAGAGAGGTGATTGTGGAGCAATTGGTGGAATGAAGATTGGCAGGGGAAACCGAAGTACTCGGAGAAAACCTGCCCCAGCGCCACTTTGTCCACCACCCGGGCCGCCGCGGTGGGAAGCCAACGACTAACCGCTTGGGTTATGGCGCGGCCCTACTCCCTGGATAAGAGGCTGGTCGGGCCCCAGAAACGGTCTGGACGACGTGGTGTGGAGAAAAATCTTGCCCCTAAACCGGAACTCGAAATCCAACCCCTTATCCGTTCAGCCCTTAGCAAGTTGCTATACCGAATATGTATTTGTGTCAGATTACGAAGAGATAAGCCCTCTGTGCCGTGGTGGATTTGAGTTGTGCCGGTTGGGGGTTTTCCTTTCATCTTCTTTATATTACATCGCAAGTCACTCTTTTGGTTCCGTTCATGACAAGCCCACGGACAGACATTCACATTGCTGTCTTCAAATCTGACAGTAAGACATCACGGATCACGAAAACAAACACCGACTCTATGCTGTATATTTTACATCATTTACAAAGCAGCTTCCAGGAACGTGCGTTGAGAGATCTGTAAAAGAAGAGCTGACAGATAGACACGAATTTCGTAGCTAAAGCAGGCTCTGTTTTGCTTTTCCTCTGATGTTGGTTATGTATGAACGCCTACCACAGTTTTCATAAATGTAGGGCCATCAAGATGAGAGCATCTGATGTTACTCTCTGAATATAATCTGAACCCTTTAAAATGTTTAATAATAGAAAATAACTCACACCACTGTGTACTGTGTTTATAATAAAATCTCTCTGTACAATAACATCATTATGATACTACATGAGTTTGTGGTTACATAGTGGGCCGATAGAGCGCTGTACACTCCGATTGCAAGTGGCAATACCAATTCCTGCCGGTAGGTGAATCTAGAGAGTCTTTCTATCGTCAGTTGTCGGTGTCATGAAAATCCATGTTTAAAGAAAGTTTCTTAAAATATGTATGGGATCTGAGGCCATGCTTGCTATCTGTTTACATGCTAGTTATTTTCATGGCTTATTCTTCGATCCTGAAGATTGAGACGAGATGTTCCTCCGAAACGTCGGTAATGTTATACCAGACTAAATGGGGTGTAACAGTGGGAACCTAAAATATCGCATTCCTTATACATCTTCAGAGCATTCAATTCTAGAACTCAGTGCGGTCACCCTGACAGATGAAAGCAAAGAGATTCTCAGAGGACATCAATTTTCCGACGTAATGGAGAACGGAAACGGAAGTGAGAATGATTCAGGTTTCTGACTGATGTATCGCCAGGAGAACGACTGATGATGGGATAAGTGACGTCAGGAATTTGCCAAAAAGAGAGTAAAGATTCCGTAAGAACAAGCCGAGTGGTAAGCTGGGCTAGCAGTAACTTCAGAGACTCGTGTTCAAGAGGTACCGAGTTCGAATCGCGGCCTGGACACCAGTTTTCCTTACTGAGGTTTCTTCAGCCTCTCCGGGAAAACACTGGATATTACTTTAAGCAGGCCAGATTTCTTTCCAACTCATTTCCCACCCCCTCACCACACCATTCGACTTTATAGAGTGCCCATACTGACTGAGTCGTAGAATAACCCCCGCCCCCAAATAATTTAACATATTAGGTAACAAAGATATGGAGGTAAGTAAAGCTGTCCCTGTGCTTAGCTAATTAAGCACTATGCCATGAAGGTGCATGGAGGAGTGGATGTATAGATCCATGTTTTCTTGACTTCGGCACTAGTTGAAGGTGCGTGGTCGGCTTCACGCACCGGCCGCTTTAACCTCGGGGAAAGAGCCCCCGGTACCCATTGGACAGAAAGATGGGTAGGCCCCAGAGCCGGTTTGAACGACGTTCAGAAGAGAAAATTCTTGAACCTACCGGGACTCGAAATCAGACCCCCTCGGGCTTCAACCCCGTAGCGAGTCACTATACCGACTGAGCTATCCCAAACAGTAAGGTATGGAGGGGGAGACAAATTTAGAAACTTCTGACTTCAAAGCACCAAGCCCTTGCAGGGAGAAAAGAATATTGAGAATAATAAAGCGGATGGTAAACAAAAAGTAATCCTTTCCTACGAGTACAAAGGACGTCTCTTGATTCGCCGTGCAGTGGAAACAAACGCCCTCATGTACAGGGTGTTCTCCTCTCACACCCATCCACAATTCAAGGCTTCAGTTCGTGTTGCGGACACAACACAAATCAGCCCAGACTTCAGACCTTCACCTTACTAGAAACAATACAATCTTCTCGGATGTTACGTCTGGTGGAAATTTATACATGTTTCGGAAGAAAGTACTGACTGCATCTTCAGAATTGAGATGCAATCCAAGCAGGGAAACAGTAAGAAGACAGCTAGTAAATACCAAGTAAGAGATCAGGGAGAAACAAGCAAACAGAGTTGTGGTTCTCTGTGCATATTTGTTTCGGTTACTCTTCGACTCTCAGAATGGACGCAGTATACTCCTCGGAAACACCAGGCAACATGGCGTACCATCATAGATGGTACACACTTTATAATTACCGCAGCGAGAACCTGGCCAGTTTTAAGACAGGTCTGCAACCTTAAGGTAAAAGTAAAGGTAAAGTTGTCCCTGTGTTAAACTAAGCATTACGTCATGAAAGCGTATGGGGGAGTGGATATACAGATCCACATTTTTTGACCTCGGCACTAGTTGGAGGTGAGTGGTCAGCTTCACGCCCCGGCCGCTTTACTGCCGTGTAAAGAGTCCCGGTACCCATTGGATAGAAGGTTGGTTGGACCCCAGAGCCGGTCTGACGACGTGGAGAAGAGAAAATTCTTGGCCCTACTGGAACTCAAACTCCGACCCCTCAGTCGTCGAGCCCGTAGCCAGTCGCTATACCGACTGAGCTATCCCGGCTCTTTGCAACCTTAAGGTGTGCTTCTTAATTCTGGGCGGGAGACTCCTCCACTCTCATGAAACAACTGCAGGGCTGATGAAAGGATTTCCATAAAATTTCATAGTGGAAAATTTTACGGAAAATGTGTTTTATTGACTGGGTTTTAATTCTCATCCAGACGCTAAAGCTGCAACAAACACTGCACATGAAGACCTCAAGTTGTTACATGCGGACAGACAGACAGACAGACAGACAGACATGGTGCAGACATGAACTATTTATGTAACGTTTCGTTGTGAACGAGCATGAAAGAAATGTGGTATAATTTTTATGTCCCATAGAAAATATTCATACAGTAATATTCTCTGTGTACCTTCATAACTCCTAAGCTTCGCTAAATATAATTAGACCATCTGTCTATAATCCGTCAATATTGCAACACTTTTTATTTTACACTTCAATACACTCTCTAACACTACATGTTTCGGCCTCAAACGGCCGTCTTCAGGTGTTTTTCTACAGATATTCAATTAAGGTTGTGTCGAAACACAAACCAAGAGAAAATAACTAATGTGAGAACAAGCTTCCAAAGAAAACACCTTATATTTTACGGAAATGACGATACCCTGAGTGAAGCAAAACAATAAGTAACAAATTATAAAATAATTTATCATTTTATCTCATTTTAATTAATAAGAAGACTACAGCGTGTGGTTTTTTAAAATGAATTGGAACAGTGAAACAGTGTAGCAGTTTCGACACAATTTCGACCACAATTTTAATTGAATATCTGTAGAAAAAACACCCGAAGATGGCGGTTTGAGGCCGAAACATGTAGTGTTAGAGAGTGTATTGAAGCATAAAATAAAAAGTATACAATTTGGACGGATTATAGACAAATTGACGCTAATGTGAACAATTGCAACAGGATGCTGAAATACAGAATCATAATTAGACCGATCAAGTCAATGAAGAGAAGATAGGCTGGGTATGTAACATGCATGGATATGAAAAATAATACCTATAGGATTTTAGCGGGAATACCAGGAAGAGCTGATACTTGGCAATGGGTCTACATGTTACAATATAATTGTCACTGATATGAAACGGAGTTCGTCAAGAAGTGCTTTAAACATTCAAGTTGTTTCCAGATACGAATTATTGGTTTTCTATATTGAATTACTGATTACCAACAACATGCAACATCCAGAACCCATATCGTGGATTCACTAATGATTCATCTACTTGGACCTGCTGTCTTGTTTTGCAGGTTTTTCAAATTACGATAGGATTATCACTGTAATTTGTTTCCTGGGAAATGGATACGTACACAGCCAAGAACTGTTCGTCTGTTATTTGGGACGAGAAGCTTGAAATCAGATATCTTTCTGTATACACAGAAGTTTGTTAGCACGAAATTTAATTGCCGTTACACAACATCAGGTTACCATAGCAACCAACTTTCGAGTATTAACGTCCAGTTCTGCTGGTTCTCGCCAGCAGAGTCGCCCTTCGTTTTGGGCCCTGTAGGGACCCATGACTTAATTTATGTTCGTTTCAAGAACATTTATATGTTGAGCATTAAAATGTTGCATTTTAGGTCACGAAAGAGCGAGCAGTCTTTTATATAGATATTATAGTGAACTGATCGATGTGTCGGAATTCGAGACCCGGTAGCTGTAAGATATTTTTCCTCTCCACGTCGTCCAGACCGGCTCTGGGGCCCTTCCAGCCTCCTGTGTAAGGGGTTCCGCGGTTTCTTTCTCCGGGATTAAATTGGTCATGGTCAAGAATAAGTGTATCTGTACCTCAACTCCTCCATACATCTTCATGGCGTACTACTTAATTAGTTAAGCATAGAGCAAAGTTTTATTACTGTGTCTATTCTGTGAGTACTGATAACAATTTGGGAAAGTTATGTGAAGTTTCATACTTAAAAATAAGTCATTACGGTTGACGCCGATCACGGTAGCTGAGCGGTGTGAGGCATGATCTGTCTTCGCTCGATCGAACTCTGGGCTCGCAAGTTCGAATCCCACACAAGGCAGTGATGTCTGTCTGTGCTTCTGTTCTCTCTTTGTGTTATCCTGTGTGTAGGTAGCGGCTTTGCGACGGGCTGATTCCCCGTCCAATGAGTCCTTCCGACTGTGTAAAAGAGATTACACAGGACCCAACAAAGGGCTGTAGAGCCACTGATGAATGGATGAATGAAAATTACTGTTGATTGTCTTCGCATGCTGCTCGTGGGAGATGGAGTTAAACGACGGCCTCGCGGGATTAATCGATAATATGTAGGACTAGAAAGGAATACTGGAGGAGACACTGGGAGTTAATAGCATCAAAGCTTATACAAATGATGAGAATTCTTACCGATTTATCTGCGGGTATTAGAAGAGCAATATATTTAATGACAAAATAAATAACAGGATATAAAGTTCAGGGGGAAAAATGTCTGATGCGACGGTCTTATAACACGAAAACTAAGTTGATATATGCAGACAATTAAATCGACAAATACCGATTCGTTTTATTTTTTCTCGTAAATTTTTGAACGGTTACTTCACAATGCTTTCAGTAACGCAACTTAATAGTCCTGAATAGTAGGATGATTGATGGCAATGAATTTGAGTACCTTGAAGTCAGCGGCCATACGAGTATTTGCGTTGTGCGACTGAGCAATACCACGAAGAGGTCTCAACTGAAATTTGAACTCTATTCACAACGTATTCGGAAGGCAAGTAGATAAAAAATTGACGACAGTCATATGCGTGTTATTTTATAATTGACTTACGCGTCGGGGAGATACTCTTCGTGCGATACAAAAAATGACCCTCTTCACTGAGACTACGTTAAGATACAGCTGACGTTGTTGAATAGTCGTCTTGTTGTGAACTACACTTTTATCTCGTCCTGCTACCTGCCTCTCATTTGTTTACATAAATTTCGTAGACATCGTAAATGAAGTATACTTGGATGATCGGTATAGAAATGAACGCAGAAAGGAATACACTTTATGTCCGTCTTGTTAGAATGAACGATAAAACCGTAAATAACAACAGATAATGAGTATAAATATTATGTTTCTGCATAGTATCCATCGTCCTGTTTCTATTTAAAACACATAACGTTTCGGAGACTGAATTCTGCCACCGTCTTCAGGTGGAACCTACTCAGTTTGGTCCAACTGATAGAGCTGGTCCATATCCCCGGAGACAGAATCCAGTCCCCGAAATGTTGTGTGTTTTAGATGAAGACAGGAAGATGGGTAATGTCCAGAAACATCATATTTGTATTAATGTACCATCGTCACAAACTTTCAGATTTATTTAGATAATGAAAACATTAACATTTGAAAATAGTAAGATATTTGGGGATAACACTAAGATTAAGAAATTAGTTTCAGAGAGAAAATAACAGCAGATTAAATTAAGAGAAAGCTTGCCAATATTTAGTCAGACACTTTCGTCTTCCCATCTCTTACCCCAAATCCTAAGTACTATTATACATACAATATATAAAATAATATTTTATGATAAATCATACTGTGACATGTCAACGCACTGCCTGGCGACGCGTTGATCAAATCCGTTATATTGATCCCTGGTTAAGGCTGCTCGTTCCGAGTAGCCTAACAGCGTATCACCGTCCATCCTTCCCGAGGTTTCTGCATGTGACATCTCACCTTCCTTTCTTTTATTCGTTTCCCCCCGCCGTGGTGTTAATTCTACAAGCACTACCACCGCTCCCTCCTTAAGGCCAGCTCGTCCCGAGCGGTTCCCTTATACGATTCCAATTAGTCCAGGTTATCGCCAAAAGTTTTCCTCGGTTTTCTCTCTCTTTTTTCCTAACGGTGGGGAGAAACTATCGCGAGTGGCCAATGTTCAAACTTTCCGGCTGTTGCCTGGCAACGCGTTGATAAAATGTGTTACCTTACGAATACAAAATTATTGACTTCTAAAACGGGGAAGAATGACAGACTATGTTATTCATAAATTGGCTTCAAGGAGAACATTTGCACGTAAGGAAAAGAGGACGGCGGAGAAAAGAGAAGAAAAAATCTCCAAACATTAAAAGTGGCAACAGATTAATTCTATTTCCTAATTGATGCCGCAAGCAGCCATGCTTATTTCCACATTACCTGTTGCCTTCGTGTGGAAATTACAAACTGTATATCTCTTCTCAGCCGATCACAGTGACCGCACGGCCTAAGGCATGAAATATCTTCGCCCACTCAAACACTGGGATAGTGGGTTCGAGTCCAACTGAAAGCACGGATGTTTTCGTGCGTTTATTCTGTGTTTGTGCTGTCCTGTGTGCAAGCAGCGGCCTTACGATGGGTTGATCCTCGTCCAAAGAGTCCTACCGACTGTGTAAAAGATCAAGAAACTAAGAAAGCGGCCAAGGTCCAACAAAGGGCTGTAGAGCCATAGATAGACACTGACAGACAGACAGATAGATAGATAGATAGATAGATAGATAGATAGATAGATAGATAGATAGATAGATAGAAATATATCCTCATACCTTTATTCCCAGTCTAACAACCAAGACACAAACCGCCATTGTGTTTTCTGTCCCTATTCATAACAAAGTTAAAACCTATCAGCGTTTCCCTCTGCTACTTTCCGAAGCTGTTTGAAGCGCTCCACGAGCCGCCACTGATCTTATCGCAGTCACGCAGTGAGAAGTGAGGGAATTGTTCCACTGGGTTCTTCGGGCCTTTAAGGACAGGAAGTAGCACACAAGGGGTGGAGAACGGAAGGTACCGGATTTTAAAGAATTGTGTCACCCAGAAAGCCTTGTGAAAGCATTTCTAGCGTAAAAATTTCCATTTACTGAACACTGTAACAGGTAATGTAAATCTCTGTTCAACAAGATAGATGTCTCTCACATCTGAGGCGCTTTGTTAAAGTGTAATGGCTGTCATGTGCTCAGTCATTCTGAGGTTTACTCCGCGACAGAAGTTTCTTTGTGGGCACTGATTCAAAATTTCATATGAAATTCTTTTATGACAAAAGCTATGGATTATTTTCTTCCACTAATTTTAAGTTTTAACTCTACTGAATGCTTGTCGAGAGACTGGCCTAGAAGTAAATGCAGAGAAAATGAAGTATACTCGTATATTCATGTCTTGTCGCTAGAATTCAGGACACAAAGAAAAAGAAAGCTGACAGATCTTTCGAAAATGTGACAAGAGTTCGAACAACTGGGAACAACACTAGCACATCGAAATTACATTCACGAATAAATTAAAAGCAGATTAAATTCTGTGACTGCTTGCTTCCATTCAGTAAATATTAATATATGCAAAACTATTGTGTATAATTTTGTCTGTTGTTTTGTATGGGTGCGAAACGTGGTCTCTCATATTACTGGATGAAAAATTATTTCGTTTGAGAACAGAGTGCTCAGGAAAATATTTGGACCTTAGAGAGATAAGTAAGGAGGGCTGGAAAAAATGGAATACATTGAAGAACTTCTTAACTTCAACGTCTCGATAAACTTCTTCGAACAGATGAGTCGAGAATGTAACATGCACCTGCCTCTAATTCTTCTTAATAGTCTCTTTTCTTGAAGTTTTCCACCAATAATTTGAATGCACTTATCGCCCATGCGTGATAGATACCCTGTCCATCTCATCTCCCTTTATTTTGTGGTCTGAGAAGGTTAAAAGAAAATAATATAGGCTTTATGAATATTTCCATTATGCATTCGTATTCCAGGTACGTACAGACACATAATGGTGTTTGGTTTTGCAATTTCCAAATGCAAAGAAATACATTTTTCCGAAAGTTTTTAGAATCTGCAAGAAGCGTAATGGTTTCATTTAGGCATGCACCTGCCTCTAAGCCTTCCTAATAGTCTCTTTTCTTGAAGTTTTCCACCAATAATTTGAATGCACTTATCGCCCATGCGTGATACTCGTAGATACCCTGTCCATCTCATCTGCCTTTATTTTGTGGTCTGAGAAGGTTAAAAGAAATTAATATAGGCTTTATGANGATACCCTGTCCATCTCATCTCCCTTTATTTTGTGGTCTGAGAAGGTTAAAAGAAAATAATATAGGCTTTATGAATATTTCCATTATGCATTCGTATTCCAGGTACGTACAGACACATAATGGTGTTTGGTTTTGCAATTTCCAAATGCAAAGAAATACATTTTTCCGAAAGTTTTTAGAATCTGCAAGAAGCGTAATGGTTTCATTTAGGCATGCACCTGCCTCTAAGCCTTCCTAATAGTCTCTTTTCTTGAAGTTTTCCACCAATAATTTGAATGCACTTATCGCCCATGCGTGATACTCGTAGATACCCTGTCCATCTCATCTGCCTTTATTTTGTGGTCTGAGAAGGTTAAAAGAAATTAATATAGGCTTTATGAATATTTCCATTATGCATTCGTATTCCAGGTACGTACAGACACATAATGGTGTTTGGTTTTGCAATTTCCAAATGCAAAGAAATACATTTTTCCGAAAGTTTTTAGAATCTGCAAGAAGCGTAATGGTTTCATTTTGTTCTCACTATAAACAAATGACGCACAATAGTAGACTGCGAAATCGCGTTCGCAGTACTTGAAGTAGCCCAATAGCTCCGAATAAATTATGTAATTGTTACAAGCTCACAAAAACATTTAATTTTAAATTTCAAATAGTGGAACGCTCCTCCAGCGATCAGCGGAAGTCCAGACATCTGTTCTACTATACGCTTCGTATTATTAAGTTCACCTGGTTCTTCCCGTATTCTTCACAGCCCGGCTCTTGCCTTCACATCTGAACTACTACTGAACTACTAACCCTCAACTCGGCCGCGCCATAGCTCAGGCTGTTAGTCTCTGGCTTCCACTGCGGCGGCCCGGGTTCGATCCCGGATCTGGTCGAGTGTGATTTCTGGCGGATAAAGTGGCGCTGGGACGGGTTTTCTCCGAGTACTTCGATTTCCCCTGCCAATATTCATCCCACCAATTGCTCCACAATCACCCTCACCTGGGGCTGGTACAATAGGCCAGAAGTGGCCGCAGTACAAGGGACTCAGTCCCGTCCCACTAGCAAATTAAATAAAACCTCAACTCACCCTTTCGATTCCTCAATCATTCTTCGACTGCCATATTCTCAGCTGGCCTCGTTTTATATTCCCAGGCCGGACCCAACAGAAAGCACCGTTTCCACAAACACTTCCACTGTTGGGCGTGGTTGCGGAAACGTGTTTACCTAGCCGTCGCCTAGCAATGTGCGTCTATTTTGTCCGCTGTTCCGGCCTTCAGGCGTCATATCACAATATTAGAAACTCACAGAAGTGACACGAGGCACTGCATCAAAGGACTGCTGGCTCGTTCGTGACCTACTACATAACTAACATTCACGCAATGTGTTTGGTAAAGTTCTCGTGTTTAATTAATACATCATGACGCTCTGAAGATGTATGGGGAGAGAATTCTGACTACGTCATTATATAGAGGTGAGTGGTCAGGTTCATACCCCGGCTGTTTTATCCCTAGGGAAACCATCCCCAGTGTGGACGATGTGGAGTAGGGTAATATCTTTTGCCCCTCTCGGGAATCGAA
The DNA here is from genome assembly GCF_002891405.2 of Cryptotermes secundus. NCBI lineage: Eukaryota > Metazoa > Arthropoda > Insecta > Blattodea > Kalotermitidae > Cryptotermes > Cryptotermes secundus. The sequence goes on from NW_019743656.1 coordinate 3,992,715, forward strand.
GCCCGGCCGTCCAGCCCTTAGCCCGTCGCTATATCGACTACGCTATCCCGGCTCGAATAGTAGAAAGACCGATTAAGTGAAATGTATTTGGAAGGAAGCGGTCGTGGCCTAATTGATGCATTACTCCTGCCTTTTTCTCGTAGGTACTGAAGAAAACCACGAAGATCTCCGTCAATATAGCTGGTGTCCAGGCACAACATTCAAACCGAGCACCTCTCGAACATGACTCGAGTACCTTACTGCTACGCCAACTTGCCTGAAGGTTCTGGGAAGTACTGTAGAAACCTGAAGATATACTTGTATGTCAGGCCACAGAACGAAAAGAGCGTTATGAACAATCAAGTGTACTTTTCCTTTGCCTATAAAACATAATACTGTTCGAGACGGTTGAATGCTGATTTCTGTCCGGCCGAATTATTATCGCGTTAACTCGACTGACTTCTACTCGATGGATTACACGTTCGATTCTCTTCCAATATATTGATTATCGACTTAATTTTTAGAATGGGATTTGAATGACAGGCCACTTTCGGAAAGAAGACTGAAAGTGAGCTAGTCAACAGATTCACCGCCGTTTGTGGGACCCGAAGATTAATTGCCGTGTTCCTGAGCCAGATGAATCCAGCCCACATATTCATGAGTGCTGCAAGATGCTCTCGTAATACCACACTTAAACTGACTACGCTAAACCTATTTGGCGAAGAATACTGTGACATGCAACAATGGAAGAACTGTCGGAAGCAGTGTTTTCTGTGTGTCCGGCGCGGCAGATACGTTACTGTGAAGAAAAAGAACGAAAGCTGCTAGAAAGTGTTTTCTTTTGGGTCCGTACGGAGGCTATACCTGGAGGATCAAAACACAACGGGCATTAATCTCATTAAGCACAATGATTCCAAGCCGTACAGGGTGGTTATCAAAGGCATCCCTCCTACCACATCTCCTAAAGCCATTCAGGATGAATTACCTGCCCTTGAGCTGGCAGTTCAAAACGTCATCCTAATGACCTCGTGGAGTGAGAAAACGCCTCTGCCCTTGCACATTGAGCTAGACAACGTTCCACAGAGCCAGAACATTTCGCAGTTGTCCCACCTGTGTTACATCAGAATCACTGTGGAGCCTTATATGGGACGCGCCGTGCCGCCTCAATGCGCACGGTGTCAGCAATTCTTTCACGCGGCGGCAAACTGTCAGGCTCCTCCGGTTTGTGCCCACTGCGCAGAGGAACATTGCTCGTGGCAATGTGAAAAACGTTTTGAACCGAACTTTGTGCCCACGTGCGCTCTGTGCAAAATCGGAGATCAGGGCTCCAAGTACAGAGGTTGCCCCTATTTTCGGAACCTCATGGAAAACGAGATGAGAAATAAACGTCAGCCTGAAAAGTTGAATAATCACCAGCCTGCCAATATGGGCAGAGCGCGAAACTCATTTCAATCCATCCGCAAAATCGTCCCTCTAAAGCCCTCCGCGACTATCCGACTGACACCCGGTAACGCTTTGAGCAGGCCTCTGCATTTTGCCACTACACAACTGCCACAACCTCCCCCACCTCCTCCGCGTTTAAATCAACCGCGTAACCTTCCGTCCAATTACATGTTTGTATCTCAAATGAAAATTCCGCAGTTTTGTTACAGACAAGATCCGCGGCTTTCCCATAAACTAAACTCACTTGCAACTTGCACCCCAACCTTATAGTAAACAATAACTTACAACCAGCTTCAAAATAACACATTAACTCTGAAAGTAGCATTTCTCCGCCAGCACAGAACAAAAGTTCCCGGGTACTATTTCCTTCTTACATCAAATTATTTCTCCGAGTTTAAACTTTTATTCAGAATGCAAATTTGATTTGTTACTTTCGCCCTCAAATACAGTTCCTTGCTTCCCTGCTTATCTTGAAGGATCCGATAAATGTAGGGATAAATTATTTATGGTTCATTTAAGGACTCCGTCAGTATACAACCACGTAGCGTCGAATAACACGATGATTATGAATTATCAGTTGGTAATCATGTGGAATAAAGCGGCTGTGGCCTTACTCGAGAATACTATCCCAGCATCTGTGTGGAGGGATTGAGGAAAACCTTGGTGAAGTTAGCCGGTCTCCATAGCGACATTTGAGCCTATGACCTCCGGACTTGACAGCAACGTTGGACGGAAGATTCTCATAAACTGCATGCGGCCGGGTCCTAATGGAAGTGCTATCTAAGGAGAACTAAAAAAAATCCCAGTCAGGGTAAATAATATCCCAGCCAAGACTCGAACTGAGTACCTACTGGACATTAGTTACAGTGCTATCGCTGCGCCAATCCGTTCGGTACAAATTTTATTAAAGATAAGGAACTAAACAGTCGTAATTTAATTCGAAATGCCGTGCCAGAATTCTCCCAAATAAAGGAAAGGGCATGGCTGCTCGACCTTGATTCGAAACATGTGGATTCAGACAAGATGGTCACCTCAGTGTTCGTGATTACTATCTCCGCTTGGCGGCTTCTGATACTCCGCACCGTGCTGCGTTGTCTCCACACACTTCTGCAGGTTTATCTTACTTCCAAGAGTGTTTCAGGACGTGTTTTGTTCTGAAGCGCATTTAAACTGCAGTTTATTCATTAACTTCATACCCAGTTTCCCGAAAACTGGTTTTGATATACTCAGCTAACATTTATATAGCTCTCTATATGACATAGATATAGACGGGCTGATCCCCCGTCCAAGAGATTCTACCGAATATGTATAGGATTAAGAAACTGAAAATGCGGCCGAGATCCAAAGGGCTGTAGGGTCATAAAAAAGATAACAAAGGCAAATTTAGGTAAAGTTGTCCCTGTACTTAATTAATGAAGCATTACGCCATGAGGACATATTGGGGGAGTGGATGTATAGTTCCACGTATTCTTGACCTTGAGAAGATGAGCAGTCAGCTTCAAGCCCCTACCGCTTTAGCCCCTGGTGCCCATTGGATAGGAGTGTGGGTGGTTCCCAAGAACAGCTCTGGACGACGTAGAGATGATACAAATATTGACACTGTCGGGACTCTGAACTACGACCTCTCGGCTGTTCAGCTCGTAGCCACTTGCTATTCCGACTGAGCTATCCCGGCTATTTCAATAACCAATCATTAAAATATTTAAATTCGCATAGTGGGGGGTGGAGTCCAGCTGGGTCCACTCATTGGCCTATTGTATCTGTCCCGGGTGATTATGACCAGACACGGGCTTGAACCCAGGCCGCCGCGGTGGTAAGCCAGCGACTAACCGCTTGAGCTACGGCGCGGCCTAACCCAACCATTAACTAAAAATGAATTCCCTGTAAGACAAGATGTTCGTGCCCCTTCCAAATCCTCTCAGTTCACTCCACGCGACAGAATTAAATTAGGCTCTAATAATGCGGGGCAAACAAATTCTATCTCTGTAGGTAAGTTAGTCGCGCTGTCAGGAGTATCTCAGCACTAAGCAGATAAGAGACCGCTGAGTGTGACAGCTGTCCTGTAATCTATTCCGCGAAACAATTAAAATGAAAAACGTTCTTTCCCCGAATGACAACGTCGGGGTTGTCAAAACAGTTACATTTTATACACACTCGCAGCAGGAGAAACCATTCATATCCAGAGCGAACTGACGTAAACATATTCGTCATGTCGAGACACTGCCAGTCCCTAAGACTATATATATATATATACACCGTCAACTGGTGAGGCGGTTACTTAACCACGGATTACAAATAATGTAAATGGAAACTGTTCTGGCTCGAAGGACTGAGGAAAATCGTAACAAATTTGAGTCAGTAACGAGGTAGCGTAGTTGGTTGGGGGAACTATGCTACAAGCCGGAAGGTCGGGGATTCGAGTCTCGATGAAGTGGATTACTTTTCAATTTACCTAATCGTTCCAGCAGTACTGTGGCCCTGGGGTCGACTGAACCTCTAACAGAAATGAGTAGCAGGAATCTTCCTGGAGGGTAAAGGGCGGACGGCGCGTAAGACTGACAACCTTACAGCCATCTGTGAGCTGACCGTCTAGAGAAAATGTGGGAGCCTCGAAGTCTCACAACCCTTTGGGCCTTCACGGCCTGTTATAGGGATAATTTTACCTTTATCTATATCCGGTCTCCTGGGCAAGATTGAACCCCGTACCTCTCTAATATGAAGTGCTAATGGATGAATGATCCGAAACGTCGGTGGACTTCTACTAAAACATAAGTTGTCACATCCTGTCTTCATAGTACCGTTGTAACAGACTCGTATTCAACACAACATTGATGACTGCAGGTACACGTAAAGTTGTCCCCGTGCTTAATTAGTTAAACGCTATGCCTTGAAGACATATTGGGGGTGGAGGTATAGCCCCACTTTTGTTGAACTCGGCATTAGTGGAGGTGAGTGGTCAGCGTCACGTCCCTGCCAAAGCCCCCAATACTGCTTCGGATAGGGTACTGGGTGGGGTCCGACGCTGGTCTGGACTCTGTGGAAAAAAGAAAAATCTTGCACTGCCGGGAATCGAACCTGAGACGTCCAGCCGTAGCCTGTCGCTATGCCGACTGAGCTATCCCGTCTCCACATTGGTGTTTGCACTCGGGAGAAAAAGCTTCAGGCAAGACAGGCATCTCTTAATTCCATCTTCAGGAAGAAATCAGATAGCTACCAGCATAATGAGCCCCTATTCGAGTGCCTAAGGCCAGTATTCATACACCAGACATATCTTGTGGTCAGTCGGTATGGCGACTGGCTACGGAGGTGTCGGAGTTCGAGACCCGGTAGGCCAAGAATCTTCTCTTCTCCACGTCTTCCAGACCGGTTCTGGGGTTCACCCATCCTCCTAGCCAATGGGTACCGGTTACTCTTTCCCCGGGAATAAAGCGGCCGGAGCGTGAAGCTGACCAGTCACCTCCAACTAGTGCCGAGGTCAACAAAATGTGGATCTATACATCAACTCCCCATACACCTTAATGGCGTAGTGCTTAATTAAGCACAGGGACAATTTATTTTTTACTTCACATATTTTGTAATGGACTCTGAATGAATTAATACTTTTAATTATATTTGACCATTTTATTTATGGCATTATTGTACAAAATAATGATTTTATGAACACATTCCCGCATAGCGCTGACTCTCGTCTTTGGGAACGCATTTCCATATCAAATAGAGGTAGCTCTGTTACTACTATAATTTCCTTTGCTAAATCCACATCTAATACATTCATGTTTAACCGTACAAGTAAAAAAAAATTGCACAATCGCAACTTTACATCTTACACTTCTATCTGACAATTGAGACGGTTATCATGAATCAGAATTCCCAACACAGATGTGATGTCCTCACGAGGGTGGCTTCTGGAAAATAACGTCTTCTCATCTGGTACATATACACAACACAATTTTGGATGAACCTTAGTCTGGCAGACCGTTACTTAACTTTCAGAGGAACCTGCTGCATCCATCTTCAGGGCAGAAGAATAATCTTAGATGGGTGGGGCACGTTTTTCCACTCGTTGGTAACAGCCTAGCAAGCTACGCGATCCTGTATCTCACGTGACAGTAAACTGGAGAAGAGTAAGTATTCTTATTAATTCTTTTGTTACAGATCAGAGACGGACCAGGCGAGGCTTCCGAGAAGTAGGAAGAGAGACAACGGATGCTCTCTATCGATTTATGTTGTTTAGTGTCGACTTTCAAGGCCATATAAGGGCCCTGAATGAGCATGTGGTCACCGAGGCGACAGGAGTAGTTTTTTTTTCATACGCGTAGGTTCCGGCTAATGGACCTGCGACTGCCAGCGAGGGGTCTGGGCTGTCATGGCATTCAGTAGAGAAGCAAAGCTTCGGCATTAATGAGCAGGTAGGTCATCTCGGTAGAAAGAATGAATAGAATTGCAAACGTCACAGATTACTTCAGTTCTATCAGAGACGGATTTAGTACGTGGGAAGCAGAAGATATTTGGTTGCTAAGCAACAGAATATTGTCGGACGAGCATCCAATTTCTACACGTGCTAAATTACTATTTACGCTTAACCGTTTAAAGCAAAGTGGTTACAATATGCGTCACTTGCTTCAATATTAAAAGACTGCGCATTCTGCCCACGCAGAATACTTACGTCTTTCGTACGGTTCTCACAATAAAGAGCGACTCTTCACCTAAACAACATTAACCGTTTGGGCTCTGTAACGGACATGCGATGTTTCCTGTGAGGTACGAACTGACATTTTAAATATTCGTAACCCACAGAGGTACGTGGGAAAATATAAATTAATATATTTTCGTTCGGAAATTTGAAAAGAAGAAACTGGCTGAGACGCGCAGATTAGATTTGAGACTAAGAGAAGTCATTTTGAGGGGGTTATTTAACCATGATACCGATGGCAAAATTATATTGCATCGAATTGTTAGACAACAGATGAATTTTGAATTGGGACACGAGTAGGAAGATGTGATATTATCGAGGCCCTATGACATTTTCCAACGGGACTGAGGAAAACTTCGGACGTCCTTAGACAAAATAGTCAGTTTACCGTCCTAGATTCGAACCCTGCGCCCAAATAGAAGACTAGATCATTATCGCTTGGCCATCAGTTCAGGCAGACCCTTATTAAGACCGTCGCTAGGAAAACAGGGCGCAACAATCCGGATTAAGTTAAACTGGCTCACAATTAAGTGAAATGACTGCTCTTGTCGGGGTCCTTTAGAGCATGGAATTCTTAACTAATTTAGTGACTGTCAGCTTCTTATTAAGGAATGTGCTCCACTGCACTGACTGTAAACATCTTGCTTCTCATATCATGTCTGTCAGTCTGTAAGACGCCAAGCACCGCAGCAGTAAGTACAGAGATTCTCATCTCCCAAGAATTGCGCATTCANAAAGTCACAGCAGTAAGTACAGAGATTCTCATCTCCCAAGAATTGCGCATTCACAGTTACGTGCGTCCAGTCTTCTGAGTACACTTGTCCAATCGCTTTACAAGTTCGTCGAAACCCGAAGCATAGAAGTCTTTTGACTGTTGTCTCAGCCACTTCCGCACCTCCGCTTCAACCTCTTCGTCGTCAGCGAAATGTTTTCCGCCAAGGCGGATCCTCTTTACATGACAAAACTTCCCACCGTAAACAGGACACATTTCTTTATGAATATCCTTTGCATTGAGTACTTTTGCCCATAAAAACGCAAACCAGATCACTGTGCTTCGGTAGTTTACTTCCCCAGCACGTCGCCATTTTACTATTGAAACCAGCCTCCGACCATGGGCATGCGCGTCTGCTACCTAGACTTTCATGGATCTGAACTATGCTGCCACCTAGTGATAATCTTACACATAGAAAACTTATTACGTCCATTACAGCTGTTTTACTTTTATTTGGGACCTATTTACTGACTATCCCTCGTATTAATCATTAACAGTGGCTCTAATTTTCGAGACCTAAAGTTCGAGCAGGTTGTTTTAGCGGTAACAATCTACATTTGTATTCGGAAGAAGCTTGGCTCAAATCTCAGCCGCAAAACAGGTTAGCCCGACTGCAGCTTTCTGTGGTCTTCCTTAGCTCCACAGGGAGAATTCAAGAACAGTATCGCAATAGGCCCCGAACCTATCCTTGAAAATTCTTTCCAATTTATTATTCATCAGTTATCCTAAAATTTGACGCTATGTATTGTGGCGTGCCGCCTAAAAGCTGGACTATATGATGCCCATCGCTGCGCAACGGTTGCAATGGGAACGCATACTTCAGCGGCAACGAATACATGGAAAGACGACTACCTGAGAAACTACCTAGACAACAGAGACAAAACTGTTGATTTCCCACGGCAACGAATAGACCCGCTAACATGCGAAACAGAACCCTTCGACAAGATGTTCTCTCAGCGGTACGCGAAGAGCTACTTAAGAGAGTAGAAGATAAGAGACAAGAACAGTTCAGAACAGACGAAAGGTAAGAGCAGAACCAAGAGTGGGGACACTCCACCGAGAATTGCAGTGCAAGAGGATAACTGTCGAAGAGGAAACGTGAGAGAAGACGGACTAGTCAGGTCGCATCGCCTGGAAGGTGTTATTTCACAGCGACTGAGATCATAATTGTAAACGAGTTGTCCAGTAAACATCTTCGTCTAATCCGGAATCGATAATTATTTGTCACGGATACCAGGACATGTGACAGTATTCTGCACAATGACAGCTTCTTCAAACATCCTTCCGTTCCCCGAAATCACATCAATCCTTAATGGAAGTTGCGTTCCACCCAGCCGACTGCCAAGTCCCACGGTTGGTACGCGTTCCACAGGTTCAGTAACACTACACCACAGCTACGTAAGTACCACTTCATCGTTTAGCATAATTTTCTGAAGTACTGATTTACAGAACTTTAAATCAGTCAAATAAAGTTCAAAATTTTCCCGTCGGGTGGCTCATAATGTAGGAAAGCACGAGAAACCTTTTACACAAGATTCTTACACAGAATCAGCACACATCTTCCTGCTGCATATAAGAAACAGCGATGCAATTGTTTATCGCCATCAAAGAGAAAAGAAGTTGCCTGTTTCGCTACGTTACTTTGCGCTCGACGCAGAAACTGCAAAACTTCCAAGCCATACATTAAATGGCGTCTGTATTACACCTCAGAAGCTCGCACTGCCGCCTTCTTGGAAATATTCATTGTAAGGAACTGAAAACTTAACTGAAAACTTACGTGGTGTGGGGGGAGGGGAGGAAGCGTACGGTGGCTACAAGACCAAACCTGTAATGCTAATCCCTTCAGACTAGCAACTCATCGCTTTGCGGGTCAGTACAACAAGAAAGGGAGAACGGAGAATGAAGAGAAAAAGTAGATACAGAAGATGGGGAGAATACTAAGACGAATGAAAAGGGGACAGAAGACAATGGCGGAAGAAAAAGCTAAAATCAGTAGGAAGAGGAGAAGTAGAAGGAAATTGAAGACGAATGAAGGAGAAAGAATAGATGAATAACCGACTGAAAAAAAGTGTAAGGATGTTGTCATGGCTTGATCGGGGTACTATCTTAGTAATGTCTGGAGTGACTGAGGAACATGGCGATACTTTAGTGCCTATGCCGAGATTCGAACCGAAGGCCTCCAGAATACAAGCCTAGAGAGTTACCGCCTTGCCAGTCTTCTCAGTCTGAAAGCTTCAAAGGCAAAAGACTAAAAATTATTGACCTAGGTAATTCGTTATGTGGGATGTGACGCCGTGCGATCTTGTAGAACGTTACCTATACGGGACTACGTGGCTTTCCCCGCAGACAAAGGCCTCAGAATTCATAATCCCTAAGTTATTAAATGCTTACGTACATAAAATTTTGGGGGACACACGGTAGCGCAGTTGGTCGAGGCACTGTACTACAAGTCGGGAGGTCGCGAGTTCGATTTCCGATGAGGCCACTGGACTTTTCATTTGACCTAATCCTTCCAGCATCACTATGGTCCTGAGGTCGACTCAGCCTCTAACATAACTGAGTACCAGGAATCTTCCTGGCGGGTTAAGGGCGGCCGACGCGTAAGGCTGACAACCTTACCGCCATCTGTGAACGACCTGTCTAGAAAATGTGGGAGCCTCGACGTCTCACAATCCTTTTGGCCTCCACAGCCTGTTACAGGGATAGCTTTACTTAATATAAAATTTTATGCTACGATTTTATGGAGTTTATATCGCATTTAATTTTCTCAAGGCGGTGGCTATGAAACGTACTGTCTTATGGGATATCACGGCGTGTAGTCACGTATATGTTCACCGACGTTTCGCAGAAATGTATCGCCTCCGATATTATGATGAAAAGTTGTACGTTTAGAATGTCAATAAGCAACATTTTATATTAACTTTGTTCTGTCCTTCAAAATTCGTAAGTTCAAATGAAATTTATTTTGGTAAGAAGCGCCCAATAAGAGGAAAGCAGAAAACAGAGATTATTTTACCTTCGGTAAACCGTGGACTCGGCGAGTATGTCGGGCCTCAACACCAGTCACCGCATGTTACGGAACCATTTGTTCCCAGAGATGCTGCTGCTGGCTGGAAGAGCGGAGGACATGGGAACCCACACATCTCTCAGGAGTAATATATAGACGTCACCGAACTTAACGTCTCACTTCAAATAGGACGCACCTTGCAGTGACAGCGCGCTGTGTACACCCAGTTAACAAACCGCGTGATACCGGTCTCACGTTGCATGCAATATGGTACGCATATCAGAAACAATGAGTTCTGGGAAGCACTTAATTGTTGCTAACTTCCTTCAAATACTAACGGTGAAGGTGAGTCTGTGTGGGAGGATGATATTAAAATTGAATATTAGAGACATAGGATGGCCGTGTCATAGATCAGTTTTTATTGCTAGTGGGGTGGGACTAAGTCCCCTGTACTGCGGCCTCTTCTGGCCTATTATACCAGCCCCAGATGATAGGTGAGGGTGATTATGGAGCAGTTGGTGGAATGAAGATTGGCAGGGGAAAACGAATTACTCGGAGAAAACCTGACCCAGTGCCACTTTGTTCACCACAAATCCCACTTGACCAGACCCGGGATCGAACCCGGGCCTCCGCGATGGGAAGCCAGCGACTAACCGCTTGAGCTATGGCGCGGCCCAGATCAGGCAGTTAGTCTCCGGCTTCCCACCGCGGCGGCCCGGGTTCAAGCTCAGGTCTGGTCATGTGGGATTTGTGTTGGACAAAGTGGCGCTGAGGAAGGTTTTCTCCGAAAACTTCGGTTTCCCCTGCCAATCGTCATTCCACCAATTGCTCCACAATCACCCTCACCTGTCATCTGTGGCTGGTACAAGAGACCAGAAGTGGCCGCAGTACAAGGGACTTAGTCTCAACCCGCTAAGAATAATAATATTAAAGAGACACAGGATGGAGTGATACAGACTGGATTTATCTGGTTTAAAAAGAGACTTGTGGAGGGCTCGTCTGAACACGGTAATGAACCTTCGGGTTCCATAAAATATTTGGATGTTCTTGAGTAGCTGAGCGACTGGCGGCTTGTCTAGAAGGACCCAGCTCCATGCAGTTAGTTAGAAAGTTTCTCTGTAATTAAAAATTTTACAAAGCCTTGAGGGCATATGGTGTATTGGAGGTATAGTTCCATGAATTCTTAACCTCGGCATTACACGTAGGCAAAATGAGTATCGCCTCACCAGAGGGAAACAGCTCTTGGTGTCAAATTAGGTGGGTGGGCCACAAAGCCGGCCGGTTCTCTGTGGAGAAAAGCTCTACAAATTCCCGGAATCAACCCCAGATTCCCTAGTAGTCCAATGTTTGACCTGGTCATTATACTGACCGAGTTATCCCGCCTTCCTTCTGCTGATGGTGGTTATATTGTCGCGATGCTTGTAACAAGTTTCATGAAAATCCGTCATTGGTTTCGAAAGTTATCTGGGGATACATGAACTCCATTTATTTATCTATTCTTATTTATTTGTCGTCTATTTAATGATATTTTAAGATATCCCCATCATTATGGTCGGAATATGGGGAGAGAAATGGTCCCTGAAACGTCGGTGATTTTAATCAACCGACACTGCTGGTAGTCCGAGAAGATTCTGTCAAGAAACCTATGAGTTCCGTATGATCCCAGATATGGTGATTCTGGTTCCAATAGTACGTTGAGAATAGAATTTAGTAACTTTTTAATAATGACGTAACGACATACGTCACCATCTGACGTCAACGAAACTACAATATTCAGACAGAGTACATTCTGAAAAAGATGCGAACCAGGTGCCTTCTAAATACAGCTAGGGATGGCGTGCAAAGAAACCAAATGATTCCAGTAGAGAGCTGTGTTTATTCACGCGACGAATCTTCAAGTTGTGTGCTACCGCATAGACAAGTAATTCAAAGGTGGAGACGCAAATATTTGTGTTTACTGAACACTTTGTGGCACGAGAGAATCTCTAAATGTGGGAACTGTGTTCAAGGTAATAGTATTGATAGCCACACCTGTTTGTACACACAGTGTGATGGGACGTGTCTATTTAATTAGGCTCACAGCGCCACTAACTGGTCTATTGTGAGGAAGGTTCCTTTGAACTGGAGCAGGCAGTTGCCCTAGTTACTGATACACACTCCTCTACACTGTGCCACAATAAGTGGATACTTTATAACAATTATGTATTTGTTCTTCTATTGGTACTAAATAGGTGACATTCGATAGCGTAGTTCGTTGAGGTAGTATGCTATAAGCCGGCAGATCGTGAGTCAATTCCCCACGAGGCCGATGGATATTTCAATTGACCTAATCCTTCCAGCTGCACTATGGGGGTCAACTAAACTTCTAACAGAAATGAGTACCAGGAATCTTCCTGGCGGTAAATTGTAGCGTAAGGCTGACAACCTTACCTCCATCAGTGAGCCGATTGTCTAGAAAATACGGGAGTCTTGACGTCTCGCAATCCTAGGTGTCTCCACGGTCTGTTACAGGGATAGCTTTACCTATTGGCATTAAATTAACTGGTTCAACTAACGGGCCAGACACCGGCTACCTTGGCTGAAGCTTTGTGTGGGTTTACTGAGTTGCTCTACGCGGATCTCGTGATTAGAATAAAACCGCTTCGTTGCAGACTGTTTGCAACTGGTCATTTTCCCATTATCTTGCGATCAGACACCGCACTATAGCGTTATTGACGTCATTAAATAACATACGAAAAGAAAATTATCCTACAAATGAAGTAAGTGGGTGGTTTTAAAGCTTTTTAAAGCTAAAGAGTGCCGTGCATATTTACCACTTCCTTTTAAAAGATTAAGGTTGGTTAGTAGGGTGAAATATTTTTGGTCCACGCCAGCAGAAGGATCTGATCACTGGTCACTTTCGCTCTACTGGGTAGTGGGGGTGGCGCGAGCGGGCACTCAATAACTTCCCCTTGAAGGGTTAAAAAAGGAACTAGTTCGTGTTAGAAGTTCCTGAGGTGAAGAGACAGAAGTCTTGGCGCACTGTAGCTGTTCTGCTCCGAACGGCATTGGCATCTGTAGAATTCCTTCCTGTGGAACCGGGAGAGATGAGCTGCCGTACAGACTTGGTTTCTGGATTATTTCATAACTTCGCCGGTATTTAGGCTTTATAGTGTTAAATGATGACTGATAAATAATGAATTTGATGGGATTTGGAAGGAAACGTTCACGGTCTAATCGAGGAATTATCCCTGAATTTACTTAGAGGGACTAAGGAAAACTACGAAAAGTCCTTGGGATATCCTGCACCTTGGCCGAGATTCGAACTCATCACTTCCGCAAAAGAAATCTAGAGCTTTACCGCTGCATCAACCTGCTCAATCTTCTTCCCCAGTGTTTTGCCTACGGGCCGGACATCAGAAGAATCTAGGTTCTATTCTCATCAGAGAAGAATTCACTCTCTCTCTTCCACCGAGTTTGAAGGGTCTGTGGGGCCAATTCAACCAAACCAATGGGTACCGGGTGAACTATTCTCGAGTGTAAAGCGGTCGGAGCTTGAAGCCGAACATTCATTTCCATCTAGTGCATAGGTTAAAAATGTGTGTTATTTTGCATAATCAGTAGCTACACTATACCGCCGAGTAGTTGGAACGTAGTGGATGATGAAGTGGAACGGATTAGGAAGGATACGATAACCTAATGGAGGTGATATCATGATATATTCATAGAGGGACTGAGTACACTAACGAATAATCTCAGTATAGTCAGGGTCTCTGCCGAGATTCGAATCGTGTACCTCGCGAATACGAGTATAAGGCATTACCGCCACACGAACCTCAAGAATCCGTGGAGCTCTAACTGCACCACCACTTACGTCTCCATGATATGGTACTTAACTAAACATCGGCGTTTTATTCGTGTCTTGTCACCACTATTGCACGCTCTAGATTCTGCCTGACGCCAACTGATCAAGGGATATTTCAGTATGCCTGCAGAGATCCGATTAGACTGCCTGCCGGTCGGCGGTGCCGGAGAAGTTGCCGCATCAGCACGGCGTACAGCAGAACGCGGAGTGAACATAGCAGCTTTTATCCAACCCTCAGATTCATCCTCATGGACATGCATGTGTTTCAATCAGGGGGTTACATACAACGAGTATCTTTACTTTACGAAAGCACGTATAAAAATAAAGTCGTTTTATAACTCGATACACACACCCACGTTTTTTTTTATTCGTAGAGGATATTTCTCCGTAGCGGTATATACTGGTTTGTGGAGTTGTCAGTTCAAGGTATATAAGTGCACATAGGATGGTGATGTCCCATGTAATAGGATGGAAATAAAATCTCTCCCAACTCATTTTCGGCACTCTCAGTCGAAAAACACAAAAATAAATTAAACTGGAATTACAAAACGTTCTAATAAAATTATACAACATATAAAATAAATAGTATGAAAGAGAGAGTCAGTAAATAGGTCACAAATGGAAATAAAATATGAAACATATTGCATTTGAAGCGGGAAAAAACATTAATTTCTCGACATATCCTCCACGAACATTGACAGAGTTGTCCCATCGCTTTACCAGTGAGTCTAAACCCGCAGCATAGAAGTCTTCTGACTGTCTTCTCAGCCATTTCTGCACCTCAGTTTCTACCGCTACGTCATCAGCGAAACGTTTGCCACTCAGTTGTGAACCGCTTTACGCGACATACACTTCCCAGCATAAACAGGAAACATTTCTTTATGAATATCCTTTGCACTGAGTCATTTTGCCCATAAAAACGCACAACAGAATGCTGCTCTTCGGTAGTACACAAATCAAGTACGATCACCATTTTGACTACTGAAACCAGTCTTTGAACATGAGCATGCGCGTCTACTATCTAGACTGTCATGAAGCTGGACTGTGCTTAGGTAGGAAACTTAGGAAAAACATACGAAACTTGTTAGTTCCATTACAGATGTTTACTGCCATTTATTACCTATTTACTGACTCTCCCTCGTACGTTATTCTGACTTATAACGTAGTGTAGCGTTGAGATGGTCCGACGTTTCGGAGCTTAGTGGAGCTTAATTTGCTTCTTGTGGTGTCTTGCTTGGTTTATACTTCGAATCTGAGGGCGGAGGAAATATGTTCCTCCGTCCCTGTGCCTAATTAAATAAGCACCATGCCACGAACACGTATGGGGCGTGAAGGTATACCTCGACTATCCTTGACCTCAGCACTAGATGTAGATGAGTGGCCTGCTTCACGCCCCGTCTACTTTATCGACACACAAAGAGCCCCCGGTACCCATTGGATAGGAGGCTGGGTGTGCCCCCGTAGGAGTATATATGATGCGGAAACAGAAACGTCTTGTCACTGTCAGGAATCGAACCGTGATTCCTCAGCCGTCAAAATGATAAAGTTTTCATTATATTGATTGAGATATTTCGGCCCCTGAGCATCACGATTTTTCATGATGCAAAACAATTTCAAGAACCCATCCTTTCAGCAATGTGGGGGCGTTCCGAAAGCATATTTCTTAAATGTGACCACAGCGGCACATAACAGCCTGACGTATATCTGTAATAAAAGTTGTCTCGTGTCCGGAGGATCCACAAAAAGCGAAATGAAAGTAGATAATACAAGAAAGGAAAGTCGATAAGCCTAGGTCGCTTTGCATGTCCGCGAATACAACGGGTGCTCACGAAAGGCAGATAAGAATACTGATGTGTCCATAACTAACATTTCATAGACGCAGGACCTGTCCATGAATTTTAATCTTCATTTATATCTCTCTGTTCCCCGCAAAGAACTGACGCAACGCCGCATTACATGTCTTAGCAGGTGTTTCATATAGTCACAATGATTGCCCAGATAACGCCTTCACTATTCCTCATAGTTAATATTCTTACATTCATTCCTTATATATTAATCACAAATATTTAAGGAGCTAGTTACATATTCTGGGATACAATGCTGCGTAGTCCGTTGAAAGTCAACTGACGTTTCGGAGGAACGTGTCGCCTCCGTCTTCAGGGTCGAAAAATGAGCCGAGTTCTGCCTGACACCTGCTTTCATGCAAGCTTCTTGCTCGACATATTATTTGACCCTGAAGGATGCGATATGTTCTCCGAAACGTCGGTTGACTTTAAATGGACTGTATGGAGTTACATCATGGGAAATAGAACTCTTTATAACCACCGGTGTGAGAACCTCAAATCCTGTTCTATAATGGGAAGTGCAAAAGTAAAAGGGAAAGCACCAAGCAGTGAAGACGTATGGAGAAGTAGGTAAGTAGTCAGCTTCACGCCCCGGCTGCTTTACTCCGCGGGGAAAGAGCCCCCGATTCCGGCTGCGTAGAAAGCTGGCTGAGCCCCAGATAACGTCTGAAAGTTGTGAAGGCGATGTTCAAAACCCGATTCTTCGGTCATTCACCCAAGCTGTCCGTCCCCAACAAATTCATTGTTCAGTAAATATCCGACCATTCGGCGCTGTAAGCTCTGATTTAATGACATCGACGTAAAAAGGCCATAAAACTTACTGACTCTGTAACCAGTCAAATGCTGGGTTAGAAATAAAGCTCTCTATTTGAAGTCTGAGGATATGATACGGTGCTGCTTGATCATGGCTATCGCACAATTCAGGGAGCGATCAAAGATTAATAATCAGGAAGGGTGGAATGACGATTAGCAGGAGAAATCCGGAGAAAAACTGAAGCCAGTGTAATTTCGTCCACCATGAATTTCACGTTAAGTTACAGGGGATTGAACTCGGTCCTCCGCCGTGAGACGCCACCGTCTGACTTCACAGTTATGGCTTCGATTCGTAAATAAATGACACGTGAATGAAATACATACAGGGGCACGAAGGAACAAGAATCAGCAGGCATATACCTAGTTATCGACATGTCAATAGGCTTTACGCTTTCTGCATATATCCGGAGAAAATAATAGGAAACTCGAACGAAAGGACCGGCAGTGCGGTAACTCTCTAGATTCGTACTCGGGAGCTCTCCGATTCGAATCTCGGTCCGGACACCAACTATTCTGAAGTTTTAATTGGTTTTCCTCAGTCCTTCCTTGAACATGATGGGATATCACTTCGATAACCACGTACTTTTCCATTCATTCATTCATCAGTAATCTGTCAGACGACAGGTCCACAGTCTCTTCCAAAACAGTTCCTCCACTTAATGTGATCTTCTGTTTTTGGAAAGAGACTATCCAGGAAAAGTGATAATGTGGTAGTTTTTCCATTTGCTTTCCACATTGCAGTACAACAGCCGTTCAAACCACTCTGGTCACGCCTGTTGCTATACGAACTTGAACCATCTCGAGCATCATTTGTTCTGTGCTTCAAGTCGCTGCTGATGACGCTGCTTCCGGCATCAGTTTGTGGTTTATGGTGTCTCTCTTCGTCTGATGCCTACCCTTTGACCTGTCCAGCAAGGGAGGCCCTGCCAGTAGCTACGCTACCGCTGGTATAGCTCTCAGGGTCCTTGGCATACTCAAACCCCCTCACCACGATAAGGTGGAGACACCACGCGACAAATAACTTCACGTGGATCTCGGATTTAGCGAATCTTTATTGGACACCCACTCTTACAATTATTATGACTTACAATATCACGTGACTCAATACTCAACTATCCTTGGCCGTGGCTGGATCCCAACCGTCTCTGGCGGCGGCTGTCCCAGGACTGTCTCGTTCTCGTCTTTCTCGTTGTTTCCATACAAACAACAAATAAAAACGAACTCCGTGGTTTGAGTCCGCAAGCTAATTATAGTGACCGCCTCTGTGGTCTAGTGGTCAGAGTTCCTGCCCACAGATCCAGAGGTCCGACTTAGATTCCCGGTGCTATCAGTTTTTCTGAGAAGTAGTGGGTCTGGATCGGAGTCCACTCATCCTCGTGAGGATAATTGAGGATCTATTTCAAGTTAGTAGCGGCTCCTGTCTAGAAAACAGAAATTAACTGTCATGGGGATTCGTTGCGCTGACCACGCGACACCCTCTATCCGCTAAACTTGGCACTAACTTCGCCGACAAGCGGCGGGCGCTCGGTTGGTCCTTTTCGACACATATTCTTTAACTTCATGCAGCTGAACCTTCCATAAAATGATGGGAAGTTCTTAAGAAGCTGTACAATTGGTGGCTTCTTAAGAACTTCCCAGCATTTTATGGAACCTGAAGGTTCATTGCCGTGTCTACAAGAGCCCTCCACTCGTCCCTATCCTGAGTCAGATCAATCCAGTCCATAACATCCCATCCTATCTTTCTAAGATTCATTTCGATATTATCCAGCCACCTACGTCTCGGTCTACCTAGTGGTCTCTTTCCTTCTGGCTTTTCCACCAATATCCTATATGGATTCTTCTTTCCCCATTCTTGCTACATGCCCTTCCCATCTCATCGTCCCTGACTTGATCATTCTAATTATATTTGAAGAAGAGTACAAGTTATGAAGCTCCTCATTATGCAGTTTTCTCCAACCTCCTGTCACGTTATCTCTATTCGGTCCAAATATTCTCCTCAACACCCTGTTCTCAAACACCCTCAGTCTATGTATACACATTCCTTTCAAGCTATAATTCAACAACCATCGAAATATTCGATGGTTTATGATGACAGAGTAGTAAAGCGAACTCATAGAAAATGAAACGGAATTGTGCTAGGTGGCAAGTGATCAGTAACTCAAGTCACAAAGTCCATAGAAATCCCATAGAACTTTATTCCCGTCCACCTTCGGCAAGAACTAGGTTGGATTACACTACGGATACATTATTGAGAGAACGCACGTCTGGACTATACATTCACAGGATACAAATTCTGATCACTAAGTGTATACAAAAACCTTTGAAAGTACTTGTTCTGGAAAGACGAACTCGCTTTATGGTTTTACCACTTCACGATCTGACCAAGAGCAATTTTAAAGTTTCAACTCAACGTATACTTGAAGACTATCGGTGAAGATATTTTAGTGAATATATTGCCACATTTTCTCTGACAAATGGCATGAATTCTAAAAAGGCAGCGTAAATACTACGCGGCTATAAAATAGCGCAACATTCAGACTAAAAAAACAGATGGTTTTCGGCACTTTTAGCACACATCTTGACTTTATATGTTGAGCAGTCGCAGAAGCGGAAACAAGAGATGTACAAGACAGAAACATGTGAGGAAGAAGACTACGGTCTTGTCGGATATTACGTCGTGAAATTCGACACATTGCATTGTACTGCATTTAATTGGGTAAGACAAATTCCCAGTTCCCCCACGACCAATATCACGACTGGCCCCAGTGTACATAGGCAACGCACATGAAAAAATAGGCGAGTGGATAATATCTAATATACTTAAAATATACTAATAAAATCCTGTCAGATTTCAAACAGAAAATGTCACAGTAATCACCATCATAATTTTCCACATATTAATTATTTCACTGTGAACCCCCTCCTATACATTATAGCCCTTGGAGGTGGGTTGAATTATAATTTCAATGAATGAGTGCGCTTAAACTTAAACAATATTATGAGTAATTCGTGATGTGCCATTTGTTATCAGACTCTGCGGTCAGATTATATGCACCCCGTCAAGTGCTGCCTCCACCGACTTTCCTGTGAACTCATTGCAACTCGAGGAGAACACGTGATAACATTTGTGTGCTTTCTCCTATAATAAGGGGAAATACTGTGATCGTGAGAAATGCATATTTCAAGAATTTTCAATGATTTACATGCTTTAAACCCCGTTCTCTGAATCCGAGTAGTGGCTTTTGAAATAGCTTTCGTATCTTTATTTATGTGAGCCTCGCTAGCTTCTGAATGTTTCTTCCGTCTTAAGATGGTGTCCTGCGAATTTCAACATATAAGCGCCAAATTTTAGGGTCCTAAGCACAAAATAGCGATTTTCTTCAAAATAGTTGAAATGATTCTGATTGAATTTCAGTAATTTTTGTAGACCACTCTTGCTCTCCAGATACTCGACCACTATTTTGTATAAATATATTGAGATTTCAGGTATGTGGAGTCTGGGTACCATATTTTAGATGTAAGTATGAAGTCCTGGATGGAGAGACTTGAATATGGAGTATACAACTTTACACACAGATCACTGGAAAGAGCACAGATTAGTTTTATTGCTATATTATAATACTGCAACACCTGTCAATAAATTTACGGGAAATACGACCACTTGTCAAATAAGCTTTCCTACAATTAGCCTTCCTTGCTTTCTGGCGTATCATTTTTCAGTACTACATGCTATAAAACTATTTGTCAAGGTCTAAGGTAAATGGCATCTCCAAAGAACAACACGCATAAATAATCAACCGTAAACCGTGTTCTGTATGTAGCATGATACATTCACATGAAGGCGTATGGAGAAGCAAACGTACAGCTCCAGCGTATTCCTAAGATAAGCCGTCAGTTTCACGCTCCTGCACTTTACCCAAGGTATCCCTTGTATAGGAGGCTGGGTGGATCTCAGGCCCGGTCTGGGCGCTGTGGTATAGAAAAAATCTGCTGCCTCAGCCGGAAACCGACCTGATTCTTCTAGTCGTCCACGCTGCAGAGTAGTCACTATATAGACTGAGCTACTCCAGCTCCCACACAAAATATTCACAATCATTATCACCCCCTGCGGCTAGGACAGCAAGACATCGCCACGTGTCAATACGTTTTCATTCTGTCATCTTTCGTTTCTTTCAGCAGCCTCGTTGCTCCAGTTGCAGTGCTGCTAACCTCATCTCTCGCAGTGATAAATTGATGTCGCCGGCGTACGGAAAGTTCAGTAAAACCTCATACCGCTGATGAGTGCCGTTTCTGTTACAGAAGGAGCGAGGCTGTCTTCACTTGCAACACCCAGCACCCGAGAGAGTTGCTCCGCTACGGCACAATAACATTGTCTCTTGCAGCACATGTTCATAAATCGTCAGTCCCACAAACACGAGAGCGAAGTAAGGTGCCTTCAGGGGAGACTAAGAAGAATATAGGAAGGAAACGAGAGGGAAAAGTAAACAGAGAAATGAAAGCGTAAATAAACGAAATAATGAATGTATTAATGAAGAAAGAGTGAGAAGAGAAAAGCAAAGATAAGAGGCAATGGAGCTGAAGAAGAAACAGATAATAGAAAGAGAGAGAAGATAAAGAACCTGGAAGGGAACTTAGAACCACAGAAAGATAAGCATAAAGGGAGAAGAAATATAGCAGGGAATGGAGGAGAGGAAGAGGCAGAGTGTTTATTTAACAATGCTGTTCATATCTCATACAACAGTGTGTCGAGTGATAGGATAACGTAGGCAAGGGGAACAATAATTGGAATGAGTCGACCGTGACCTTAACAACCTACTTATTCGATACTTGCTTCAGTGGGACTCGGGAAAATTACGAAAAACCTGAGCCGGGAGAGCCCGTGATTCTGAGAGCATTTCAAATTAACTTCTCCAGAATACAAATTTAGAGCGTTACTGCTACACAGGTCTGCTCTGTACGGGACAAGGGAAAGACAATGTATAGAGAAAGAAAGAATAGTGGAATGTAGGGAGAGACAGGACGGAGTCCCTGGAAACAAGAAAAAAAATTAAGAGAGAAGAAGCAAAATAGAAGAAGAAATGAAGATGGAAAGAAAAAATGAATGGATGAATGGGTAGGAATTGAAGGAAGGAAGGAAGGAAGGAAGGAAG